>NC_135223.1:7875810-7978519 GCF_052324685.1 Brachyhypopomus gauderio
ACGGTAAGAATAAACTGATTGGCCACTGAGCACTAACAGATAAGAATGAGGGAGGAACAGAATTAAATATATAAAGGTGCAGGATGGCCCAAGTGTATTAAGAGCAGGTGTAGTGAAAATACGAGAGGAAGTGTTTCAGAAAATGATTCAGTGCTCTTCAGGTCACGCCTTATTTAAAGTGGCGTTTCCCATCACAACCTGTTTAATCACATTAGTACTGAGGAAAGATGTCCCGTCAGAGAGATGCTTGGTTGCCAGTCTGAGACATTTTGTGAAAGCTCTGCTTATGTTCGAGCTGATATAGTATCTTTCCATTTTCCCTGAGTTATCGGGGATTTTCACAGCACACATTCATGTTCCCCCGTGAAGTTCACTGAGGTGTTACAGTTGGTCTCTCAGGGGACAAGCTTCATGAGAGATCAGAAGGTCAGAAGGAAAGGTGTGAAACAAAGTGAACATAACTTTAATAAGACAAGATAAAATGTCTTAAAAAAAAATACGAGTATAAAATTTCTCGGTGGTGTCTGTGTTAAGCACGCTTTAGGAATCATTGAAACAACAGCTGCGGTTTTCTGCTTCCATTAGTCCACACGTACAACAGCTGCACCTGGAGCCTACTGGTTTAAATGGTTACAGTTAAATAAATCTAAACTGTGCAACATGTTAAGTTCAAATGACCTGAATATACGTAAGTGAACACGCCCAGGAGTAACACAGAGTGTGTGAGGGCAAATGTTGGACTTAGCTGGAGGTTTCTGTTGCACTATGATACATATCTGAACCTCCCTGCAGACCTAGCCTTGCCCATGTAGGGAAACGTCCAGCCATCCAGCAGAGCACAGCTGGCACGAACCAACAGGGGCTGGGGGAGGGGCTGGGGTAGGGGTGGGGGAGGGAGGGGCTGGGGGAGGGGTGGGGGAGGGGCTGGGGGAGGGGCTGGGTGGGGGAGGGGGTGAGGGAGGGGTGGGGATGGAGTTAGCAGAGGGGGTGTATAAGACTTCTCTCTCCCTTCATGTGTCTCTCCCTCTCTTCCTTTCTCTCTCATTCTCTCTCTCTCCTCCAGTTTTTTTTCTGTTATAACACTGATAATAACAAATGATGTAAAATAGAATGATGGTGATGTGTGCTTGTGGGGTTACATTACTAGCCTGAAATGTTCAGTATCAGAAATTTCTTGGAAAGTGTCCTTGGGTGTCCTGAAAGGCGCTTGAAATAAAATGTATTATTATTATTATTATTTATCATAAATAGTTGCTGCTACAGAATCTTTGAGCAAATGCCTCTGGGTGGTATTACGTTCTACAGAGTCTCCCCTCACTGAAGGCCACATTATATATCCCACCACTAGAAAGCACCAGTGTTACATGCTCCAGATTTTCGGATATTCAGACGTCGCCATGAGAGGGGGGTCGAGGGGGCGGGCTCACCGGATGACCCCTCCTCCCTGCAGTTTTGTCCAGGTTCAGTCAGATAAACACTTTGCATCGTGACATGATAGCACCATTCTCAAACCCTGCCCACACTCCTACCCCTGCTCTAACCCCGCCCACACTCCTACCCCTGCTCTAACCCCGCCCTCACTCCTACCCCTGCTCTAACCCCGCCCACACTCCTACCCCTGCTCTAACCCCGCCCTCACTCCTACCCCTGCTCTAACCCCGCCCTCACTCCTTCCCCTGCTCTAACCCCGCCCACACTCCTACCCCTGCTCTAACCCCGCCCACACTCCTACCCCCTGCTCTAACCCCGCCCACACTCCTACCCCTGCTCTAACCCCACCCACACTCCTACCCCTGCTCTAACCCCACCCACACTCCTACCCCTGCTCTAACCCCGCCCACACCCCTCCCACCCTGCTCTAACCCCGCCCTCACTCCTCCCCCTGCTCTAACCCCGCCCACACTCCTACCCCTGCTCTAACCCCACCCACACTCCTACCCCTGCTCTAACCCCACCCACGCCCCTCCCCCCTGCTCTAACCCCGCCCACTCTCATCCCTCCACCCTCACTAGCTTCGCTGCTGTGTCTTTGTGCTATGTGTGGGTGATGATAATGATGATAATGTTGATGATGATGTTTCAATAGTGTTTTGTGTGACTTGTGTAGTCTTAGCCACCGTAGCTATTGTTTTGTAAGCCCAGAGTTATATATAACCAGCTAACGGTGTGTGTTTCTGTGTCCTCTTTATTCATGTTCAATTCTGTCTGTGTCCATCCTTCTGTTCCCTTTGTATTTCTTTTGTCCTTTCCCCTAGAGTCTTGCAAAATGATATTTGACCTCATGAGCAAAACTACAGCACAGTGATTGGCTTTTCACACCCAATCACGCACAGCCTCCTCCACTGTTTCATGCGTCTGGTCTCACTTCCTGTGTCTCTTGCCTTTTCCCAGTCCTGGCCTCCATCCCTCCCTGTCCCTGTCCTTGTCTTTCTCTCTCTCTGGTCACTCTCCTACTCTCTCTGTCACTCTCCCTGTCTCTCTCTCTCTCTCTCTTTCTCTCTCTCTCTCTCTTATTCTGTTGCATCTCTTTTACTCTCCATCTCTCTCTCTCCATTTCTTTCTCTCTTTATCTCCCTCTCTCTCTTTCACACTGCTCTCTCTCCTCTCGTGGTGTAGTTGGATGTAGGAGTTGGATCAGTGTGGCAGCCGTCTCCTGCTCTTCTGATTAAACTTTCCCCATCAGTCAAAGGAGTCTGATGGTTGTTCGCCCCCCCCCCCCCCCCAACCCCACTCCTACATGCTGATACTCATCTGTTTTCTTCTGCGTAACACGTCTTTCTGACTGCTTCTCTTCTCCTACACTGCACTCATAATTTTCCTTTTTGTTTTTCCCTCCATTTTTTTCTGCAATTTTTCTTTTATCACTCTATTTTGCTTAGTTCTTTATTTTTTGCACAATCTTGTCTTAATCTTTTGATGGTTATAACATCAGCTCCTTAAAATATATATATATATATAAGTAATAATTATAACAGTTTTGTGGCATTTGGTGAGACAGGCTGACACACACACACACACACACTGGCATCGTGATGCATTGTGGGATAGTGGATGTTTTTTTGGATTTGATGCACAATTACTTGTAGTAATCATCTGCATGGGGGCATTCTATGCACAATTCTGAAAAACAAGTCTTTCAATACGCTGTGTAACTTCACCAGACCAGCCACAGCACTCTATAGTGTTGCTGTATTCCACAGTGAGGTCCCTGCTGGTGTGAACGCACCGTCAAGGACTTTTTCATTTAATTTATTTGGGTGAAATGTGTAAAACCTATGGTCAATTTCTAAATTTCTAAGTTCCTCTGTTCTGTTTCTAACGGGCATGTGTTTAGACAGCTCACTAAAATGCAGGTGTGGTCACAGCTCCTCAGGTTTGCTTGAGAAGATTCACTGGATAGAGAATGCTACTGCTAACGTGCTTCTTGTGGTCACCTCATAGATCTGTTTTTTCCCCTGTAAAATGTGATGCAATTGCAAGGCCTTTGAAATGAACTTCATGACAAAAACAAACATAACTTGAAGAATAAGTTTAAAGGTACCCTAAGAACTGCAATATATTACTGCCTTTGTTCTGGTCACATGACTTGTTGTAATGGTACAAAACACAAAGAGGAAGTAACCTGCTGTGTTACTTCTGTTACTACTTAGATAACATTTAAAGAAACCTTCTACTTAGTGTACCTTTATACTTAGTTCTTTTCTGTTTACCTCTCTGGTATAATTTTCTTCTCCTGTCTCATCTTCCTCTGCCTCCCTCCTCTTCTTCTCTCCTGTGTCTGTCTGGCGTTATTGTCCTGCCTCGTCCACCACTCCTGCCTATCCCAGGATGATACCTTGGCTCCTGTGACCTCTGACCCCCAGCCTCTGAGTGCCTCAGTGACCGCTGGGGGCGGAGCAGGAAGTGGCGGTGAGGAGGAGGGGTCTGGTAAGGCCCAACCCAAAAGGCTTCATGTGTCCAATATTCCATTCAGATTCCGTGACCCGGACCTGAGGCAAATGTTTGGGGTAAAAAGAAAAATAATCTTTTGTGTTAGTTCATATTTCAGTAATTAACAGAATGATTCCAGTCAGGTGGACAAATGCCCGCCAATGTAGACATCTAATTATAAAATGCTTTGTCAGTTATCCATAACAAATGTGTTTCAGCAATTTGGCAAGATTCTTGATGTTGAGATCATCTTCAATGAAAGGGGGTCAAAGGTCAGTATATATCAACAACAACAACAAGACCTCCCCCTGTGTGCTGTGTGACTGTGCTGTGTGACTGTGCTGTGTGACTGTGTGACTGTGCTGTGTGACTGTGTGCTGTGTGACTGTGCTTTGTGACTGTGCTGTGTGACTGTGTGCTGTGTGACTGCTGTGTGACTATGTGTGCTGTGTGACTGTGTGCAGTGTGACTGTGCTTTGTGACTGTGCTGTGTGACTGTGTGCTGTGTGACTGTGCTTTGTGACTGTGCTGTGTGACTGTGTGCTGTGTGACTGCTGTGTGACTATGTGTGCTGTGTGACTGTGTGCAGTGTGACTGTGCTTTGTGACTGTGCTGTGTGACTGTGTGCTGTGTGACTGTGCTTTGTGACTGTGTACTGTGTGACTGTGTGCTGTGTGACTGTGCTGTGTGACACTGTGTGCTGTGTGACTGTGCTGTGTGACTGTGTGCTGTGTGACTGTGCTGTGTGACTGTGTGCTGTGTAATCGTGACAGTAACTGACCCAGGGTTTTTTAACAGGGCTTCGGCTTTGTGACGTTTGAGAACGCAGCGGAAGCTGACCGCGCCCGAGAGAAATTGAACGCAACCATCGTGGAGGGCAGGAAGATTGAGGTACTCATATTTGTAAATGACTGAAGAACAGTTCAACCAATGACATTAGAGGACAAAGCAGGTGCAGCTTCTACGGTGGCTACGTCAGGCAGACGTTACCAAGACTTACAGCAGCTCCAAGTGTGAAGTTTGAAATGCACTGCCTATATACCATAAGGTTTTAAAGTTTTGTCCTGTGGTTTCAGTGTGATTCATTTAGGAGTTTACAGGGTGTGAATTAGTGAACATGCCATCATTGTGTGAGTGTGTGTATGTGTGTTTGTTTGTTTGTATGTGTGTGTGTTTCTTGAAGAAGAGCAAACTAAGGAGGAGGAAGTTGGTCTTGTGGCTGTAATGGGGACTATTTATCAGGGTGTGAATCAGTCATATCAGTCATATCGTTTGTGTGTGGGTGTGTGTGTGTTTTTCCTTGCTACAGGTCAACAATGCCACAGCCAGAGTGGTGACCAAGAAGCCACAGACTCCCCTTGTAAATGGTGAGCTTTCACTAATGAATGTCAAAATTGTTAAAATACTTGTCAATACTTTTCAAAGCATAATACCAAACTGTATCAACAAATTAGTTGATTTCTCTTTCTCTCTCTCTCTCTCTCTCTCTCTCTCTCTCTCTCTCTCTCTCTCTCTCTCTCTCTCTCACACACACACACACACACACACACACACACACACACACACACACACACACACACACACACACACACACACACACACTCTCTCACTCTGCCTCTTTCTTAGCTACAGGGTGGAAGCTTAACCCAGTTATGGGAGCCATGTATGCCCCTGAACTCTATACTGGTACTCTGTCTACACACTCTCACTATTTATGAACTCTACACTGGTACTCTGTCTACACACTCTCACTCTTTCTGAACTCTACACTGATACTCTATCTACACACTCTCACTCTTCCTGAACTCTACACTGGTACTCTGTCTACACACTCTCAATCTTTCTGAACTCTACACTGGTACTCTGTCTACACACTCTCACTCTTTCTGAACTCTACACTGGTACTCTATCTACACAATCTCACTCTTTCTGAACTCTACACTGGTACTCTGTCTACACACTCACTCTTTCTGAACTCTACACTGGTACTCGATCTACACACTCTCACTCTTTCTGAACTCTACACTGGTACTCTGTCTACACACTCACTCTTTCTGAACTCTACACTGGTACTCGATCTACACACTATCACTCTTTCTGAACTCTACACTGGTACTCTGTCTACACACTCACTCTTTCTGAACTCTACACTGGTACTCTATCTACACACTCTCACTCTTTCTGAACTCTACACTGGTACTCTATCTACACACTCTCACTCTTTCTGAACTCTACACTGGTACTCTGTCTACACACTCTCACTCTTTCTGAACTCTACACTGGTACTCTATCTACACACTCTCACTCTTTATGAACTCTACACTGGTACTCTGTCTACACACTCTCACTCTTTATGAACTCTACACTGGTACTCTATCTACACACTCTCACTCTTAATGAACTCTACACTGGTATTCTGTCTACACACTCTCACTCTTTATGAACTCTACACTGGTACTCTGTCTACACACTCTCACTCTTGTGTCTTTATGGTACATAAGGGCAGAGTTCAGTTAAATGCCTTGTGGTTGTGTGGGGGTGTTGGAGAGCACACCGTGTTCTGCTGGTCCAGTAAATGTGGATCATGTGTCTTTTTCTCTTTTCCTCTTCTCTAGTCGCCAGTTTTCCTTATCCTGTTCCCACGCCAACCTTGGCTTACCGAGGCTCCGCCCTTCGGGGGCGTGGTCGTGCAGTCTACAACACAATTCGATCAGCTGCTACCGCAGCCACGCCGGCTGCTGTCCCAGCCTACCCTGGGTGGGTACACTACACTGCACGGTGGTCTCACCAAACTGAGAAATGAGTGCTATGTGTAGTCATCACTGAGTATGAATATTTGCTTTATGGTCCACTGTTTCCCACAGCGTGGTGTACCAGGAAGGGCTTTATGGAACTGAAGTCTATGTGAGTTCTGTTGCATTACAGTCTCTTCATCTCTCTCTCACACACACAATTAAACATATACAATTATACATAGGCATAGAATAATACAGACTCATACACATAAATACACACTTGTACACACACACACACACATACACTCACACACACACACACACACACACACATACACAGTTAAAGAAATTACACATACATGTGTTTGCTTTAACATACAGACTGATTGTTTTGATGTAAGTGATAAACATATTGTGTTGATATTTTAACACATTGAAGTATGCCTTCTAAACACACACTTTTCCTCTCTCTCTCTCTCTCTCTCTCTCTCTCTCTCTCTTTCTCTCTCTCTCGCTCTCTCTCTCTCTGTATGTCTCTTTACATTTATGGCATTTAGCAGACGCTCTTATCCAGAGCGACTTACAAAGTGCTTTGCATCTGATCACAGAATACATCCTAGGTAATAGTACAGATAGGCCAGAATTCAAGACACCATTGAGTCAGTCTACTACTAAACTACAGGTGTCAATGTCATTACCTAGTGTTTTGCAAATTAGACATTTGCCAAGAAGCACAAATAACCATAGACAGACATACAATTTAAGAACAACAGCAAGTGGTATCAGCTGAGTTAGTGCTCTGGTAAGAACTCAACAAACAGGTGGGTCTTCAGTCTACGCTTGAAGATAGCAATAGACTCTGCAGTCCTAGCAGCTAATGGAAGATTGACTCCCTCTCTATGTGTTTCTGTCTGCCTCTTTCACCAGGGAGGATATCCTGCTACATACCGTGTTGCTCAGACACCCTCATCTGCTGCCACTGCTGCGTACAGTGATGGGTGAGTGATCCCTAACCTAAACCAGGGTTTTTCAAACTATGGGTCGCGACCCTTGGATGGGTCGCGAGCCAAAAAAAAAGGGTCGCTAAAAAATAAATGTTAATATATTTAATAAATTATTATATTAATGGATTATACTATCGCGAGTGACTGTAGCGCGCGACAGCGCAAACGGCGGAGGCGTTAATACTTGGCGATCGATCGCGATACTTAAACTCGCCACCCCCCCCCCCCCCCCCCCCCCCCCCCGTCAACAACTTGGCTGGGTCGCGTGAAAAATCATGGACAAAATGTGGGTCACCAGAAAAAAAGTTTGAAAAACACTGACCTAAACACTACACCACACTAGCCCTAACCCCCTAAACACTACACCACATTAGCCCTAACCCCCTACACACTACACCACATTAGCCCTAACCCCCTAAACACTACACCACACTAGCCCTAACCCCCTAAACACTACACCACATTAGCCCTAACCCCCTAAACACTACACCACAATTAGCCCTAACCCCCTAACACTACACCACACTAGCCCTAACCCCCTAAACACTACACCACACTAGCCCTAACCCCCTAAACACTACACCGCATTAGCCCTAACCCCCTCACACTACACCACATTAGCCCTAACCCCCTAAACACTACACCACACTAGCCCTAACCCCCTAAACACTACACCACATTAGCCCTAACCCCCTAAACACTACACCACAACTAGCCCTAACCCCCTAAACACTACACCACATTAGCCCTAACCCCCTAAACACTACACCACAATTAGCCCTAACCCCCTAAACACTACACCACACTAGCCCTAACCCCCTGAACACTACACCACACTAGCCCTAACCCCCTAAACACTACACCACACTAGCCCTAACCCCCTAAACACTACACCACACTAGTCCTAACCCCCTAAACACTACACCACACTAGCCCTAACCCCCTACACACTACACCACATTAGCCATAACCCCCTAAACACTACACCACATTAGCCCTAACCCCCTAAACACTACACCACATTAGCCCTAACCCCCTACACACTCCACCACACTAGTCCTAACCCCCTAAACACTACACCACATTAGCCCTAACCCCCTAAACACTACACCACATTAGCCCTTACCCCCTACACACTCCACCACATTAGCCCTAACCCCCTAAACACTACACCACACTAGACCTAACCCCCTAAACACTACACCACATTAGCCCTAACCCTCTAAACACTACACCACATTAGCCCTAACCCCCTACACACTCCACCACACTAGTCCTAACCCCCTAAACACTACACCACACTAGCCCTAACCCCCTAAATACTACACCACATTAGCCCTAACCCTCTAAACACTGCACCACATTAGCCCTAACCCCCTAAACACTACACCACACTAGCCCTAACCCCCTAAACACTACACCACACTAGCCCTAACCCCCTACAACTTGGCTGGGTCGCGTGAAAAATCATGGACAAAATGTGGGTCACCAGAAAAAAAGTTTGAAAAACACTGACCTAAACACTACACCACACTAGCCCTAACCCCCTAAACACTACACCACATTAGCCCTAACCCCCTACACACTACACCACATTAGCCCTAACCCCCTAAACACTACACCACACTAGCCCTAACCCCCTAAACACTACACCACATTAGCCCTAACCCCCTAAACACTACACCACACTAGCCCTAACCCCCTAAACACTACACCACATTAGCCCTAACCCCCTAAACACTACACCACAATTAGCCCTAACCCCCTAACACTACACCACACTAGCCCTAACCCCCTAAACACTACACCACACTAGCCCTAACCCCCTAAACACTACACCACATTAGCCCTAACCCCCTACACACTACACCACATTAGCCCTAACCCCCTAAACACTACACCACACTAGCCCTAACCCCCTAAACACTACACCACATTAGCCCTAACCCCCTAAACACTACACCACATTAGCCCTAACCCCCTAAACACTACACCACAATTAGCCCTAACCCCCTAACACTACACCACACTAGCCCTAACCCCCTAAACACTACACCACACTAGCCCTAACCCCCTAAACACTACCCCACACTAGCCCTAACCCCCTAAACACTACACCACACTAGTCCTAACCCCCTAAACACTACACCACACTAGCCCTAACCCCCTACACACTACACCACATTAGCCATAACCCCCTAAACACTACACCACATTAGCCCTAACCCCCTACACACTCCACCACACTAGCCCTAACCCCCTAAACACTACACCACAATTAGCCCTAACCCTCTAAACACTGCACCACATTAGCCCTAACCCCCTAAACACTACACCACATTAGCCCTAACCCCCTAAACACTACACCACATTAGCCCTAACCCCCTAACACTACACCACATTAACCCTAACCCCCTAAACACTACACCACATTAGCCCTAACCCCCTAAACACTACACCACACTAGCCCTAACCACCTACACACTACACCACATTAGCCCTAACCCCCTAAACACTACACCACACTAGCCCTAACCCCCTAAACACTACACCACATTAGCCCTAACCCCTACACACTCCACCACACTAGCCCTAACCCCCTAAACACTACACCACACTAGCCCTAACCCCCTACACACTACACCACATTAGCCCTAACCCCCTAAACACTACACCACACTAGCCCTAACCCCCTAAACACTACACCACATTAGCTCTAACCCCCTACACACTCCACCACACTAGCCCTAACCCCCTACACACTCCACCACACTAGCCCTAACCCCCTATACACTACACCACATTAGCCCTAACCCCCTAAACACTACACCACACTAGCCCTAACCCCCTAAACACTACACCACATTAGCCCTAACCCCTACACACTCCACCACACTAGCCCTAACCCCCTAAACACTACACCACATTAGCCCTAACCCCCTAAACACTACACCACACTAGCCCTAACCCCCTAAACACTACACCACATTAGCCCTAACCCTCTAAACACTGCACCACATTAGCCCTAACCCCCTACACACTCCACCACATTAGCCCTAACCCCCTACACACTACACCACACTAGCCCTAACCCCCTACACCACATTAGCCCTAACCCCCTACACACTACACCACACTAGCCCTAACCCCCTAAACACTACACCACATTAGCCCTAACCCCCTACACACTACACCACATTAGCCCTAACCCCCTACACCACACTAGCCCTAGTCCCCTACACACTACATCACACTAGCCCTAATCCCCTACACACTACATCACACTAGCCCTAACACCAAACACACTACACCACTTTCAATTCTACCTTTTACCTAGTCTGATTGTGTGAATTATGTGTGACTTGTGTATTTGTGCGTTAACGGGCCGCCCAATGGAGGATGGGTTCCCTTTTGAGTCTTGGTTCTCCCGAGGTTTCTTCCTATTCCCCACCATCATAGGGAGTTTTTCCTCGCCACTGTCGCCTTTGGCTTGCTCATTAGGGTTCTGGACCCATAGTATTGTTAACCTTGTAAACCCTGTAAAGCTGCTTTGCGACAACTTGAGTTGTTAAAAGCGCTATACAAATAAACTTTGATTGATTGATTGATTGACCACATCAGTCCTAACCCCCCACACACTACATTAACTCTAACCCTGCACACCACATCACATTAACCCTAACCCCAACACCTAACCCTTAACCCTAACACCTAACCCTAACACATATCCCTAACCCCAATCCCAGGTACACTCTAGGTTAGGTTTGAGCATCTGTATTCTGAATGATTTTGCCAGTCTTAATGTAAACATTCTAGCCCTTGTCAAGTCTGTTTGCCCCCTGTGTGCAGGTATGGCCGTGTGTATGCCACAGCTACCGACCCCTACCACCACTCTGTGGGGCCCACCACAACCTACGGCGTCGGCACCATGGTGAGAGACACTTATGTTTAAGATTCCTTGTTTTTTTATGTATATATACCCCGTGTTCTTAATGTTCCGTTGTGTATATATACCCCGTGTTCTTAATGCCCCGTTGTGTATATATACCCCGTGTTCTTAATACCTCATTGTGTATATATCCCCCGTGTTCTTAATTCCCCGTTGTGTATATATCCCCCGTGTTCTTAATTCCCCGTTGGGTATATATCCCCCGTGTTCTTAATTCCTTGTTGTGTATATATCTCCCGTGTTCTTAATTCCCCGTTGGGTATATATACCCCGTGTTCTTAATTCCCCTGTTGTGTATATGTACCCCGTGTTCTTAATTCCCCCGTTGTGTATATATACCCCGTGTTCTTAATGCCCGGTTGTGTATATATACCCCGTGTTCTTAATGCCCTGTTGTGTATATATACCCCTTTCTTATTACTGTGACGGGGAAACAGAGGCGGCCAGAGGCAATGGCTGTGCGTCATGTTCTTTATTATCCATGACAGCAGCGATAACACACAGAAGCTTTTAGGCTCACGAAGAGCAGAGAACCATCAAACAAAAGGAAAAATGAAGGACTCCTCTCGTGCGACGTGCAACTCGCGGAGGAAGCGCGTTGTCCTCAGGAATGTGCAGCACTGGACTGCACGCCCTGTGGGAAGATAAAGGGAGCACACCAACCATGCACAGGTGTTAGTAATCAGGTGATTGTGAGCGTGGTAGTGGCCTAGTGCTAGGGGGTGTGTGATGTGTCCGTGCACGAGCGGGTACACGCGCCCTCTGGTGGCCACTCGGCCGACCCACCGTAACAGAGCCCCCCCCCAAGGACCCCTCCAGCCGACGAACCCTCGGTCTCCCAGGACCCCGAGGCGCAGGACGGTCAGGATGAGCCCGGTGGAAGGAGGCGATGAGGGAGGGGCCCAGCACCCGGGAGGCCGGAACCCAACTGCGCTCCTCAGGACCGTAGCCCACCCAGTCCACTAAGTACTGGAGCCCCCTGCCTCTGCGACGGGAGTCAACCAGCCGGCGTACACGATACGCAGGCCCATCCGGAAGCTGCAGAGGCGAGGGCGGCCGCGCGGTGTCGTCTTCGCTTAGGGGCCCCTCCCGCAGGGGCTTTAGCGCAGACACATGGAAAGCTCGGGAGACACGGCGATCCCCTGGCAGGCCGATCCTGTAAGTCACCGGGTTGAGGCGCCGCGTGATGACGTATGGACCAGTGTAGCGATCCCCCAGCTTACCTCTTGAACCCAGCCTGCCATCCCCAGTGGAGACCCAGACCTTGTCCCCGACCCGGTAGGGGGGCGCTTCGCTCCTCCTGCGGTCTGCCTGCCGTTTGAAACGTCGGACGGCCTCCTGGAGCCGGAGGTGGGTGTCCGCCCACACACTCTCACTTCTCCTGCACCACTCCTCAACGGCGGGCTGATCCGACGCGGGGGCATTCCACGGGTACAAGGAAGGCTGCCGACCGAACACACACTCAAAGGGAGTCATACCTGTGCTGGCTTGCACGAGGGAGTTCTGAGCATACTCAGCCCAGGAAAGCAGGGAGCACCAGGTGTCAGGGTGTGCGCTGCCGTATGCTCTCAGGAACCTCCCTAGCTCCTGGTTGGTCCTCTCCACCTGCCCGTTTGCCTGCGGATGGTAACTAGACGTGAGGCTGACTGTGATGTTGAGTTTTGAGAGAAACTCCCGCCATACCCGCGAAGTGAACTGCGGACCTCTGTCCGACACGATGTCCTCAGGCAGGCCAAATTGCCGGAACACGTGCCGGAACAGCAGGTCCGCAGTCTCCCACGCGGTTGGCAGGCCGGGCAGGGGCACGAAACGCACCATCTTCGAGAAGCGATCTATGACCGCCAGGATTGTGGTGTTGCCCTCTGAAGACGGGAGGTCCGTCACAAAATCCAGGGCTATGTGCGTCCAGGGCTGCGCCGGTACAGGCAGAGGGAGCAGCTTACCTGCAGGCGGAGTGCGGGGCACTTTGCTCCGTGCGCAGTCAGGGCAGGATGCTACATGCGCCAGCACGTCGCGGTGCAGCCCGGGCCACCAGTATCGGGCGCCCAGCAGCTGGGCAGTCTTGGTTGTTCCCGGATGCCCCGTGCCTACAGACGTGTGTGCCCAGCTGATCAGTGCAGTACGCTGGGCAGGAGGCACATACTTTCGGTGAGGTGGACATCTGGGGTGCGGGTTGGCGACGGCGATGGCTCTGTCGATCTCCCAATCCACCGCACCCACGAAACAGTCGGGAGACAAAACCGGCTCGTCGCTAGTGGAATCCGCACTCCCGGGAAACGAGCGGGACAGGGCATCCGCTCGAGTGTTCTTCGGACCGGGCCGGTACGTCACCTGAAACTTGAAGCGCGAAAAGAAGAGAGACCATCTCGCCTGGCGTGCGTTCATGCGCTTCGTGCTCTTTAGGTATTCCAGGTTTTTGTGATCGGTGATTACTGCAAAGGGGTGTTTGGCTCCTTCTAGCCAGTGCCTCCACTCCTCAAAGGCTAGCCGCATCGCCAGTAACTCCCTGTCACCGACCCCGTAATTGCATTCCGCCGCTGTTAGCTTCTTGGAGTAGAAAGCTATAGGACGTAGCGAACCGTGCTTCTTGAGGCGCTGCGACAGCACGGCTCCCACTCCGACGTTAGAAGCGTCAACCTCTACGATGAACGGGCGTTTGGGATCAGGCTGCTGTAACACGGGAGCCTTAACGAAAGCCTGTTTGATACCCTCAAACGCTCGGGCAGCGGCTTCGGTCCAGTTAAGGTTTTTAGCTCCCCCGCGTAATAAGTCAGTCAGAGGTTTCGCTATCTGGCTAAACGAACGGATGAACCGCCTGTAAAAGCTCGCAAAGCCGATGAACCGCTGCAGCTCGCGCCGTGTGTGAGGCTGCGCCCATCCGACCACCGCCTCTACCTTGCCCGGTTGCATGTGTACGGAGCCTGGCCTGATGGTGTAGCCTAGGAAGTTCACTGCCCGTAGGTGGAACTCGCACTTTTCTAGCTTACAATACAGACGATTGCGCAAGAGAGTGTCCAGGACTGCTCGTACATCCTGCACATGTCGATCAAAGGAGCTTGAATAGATGAGGATGTCATCGATATAAGCGATGACGCATCTATTCAGGTACTCCCTTAGAACCTCGTTTATGAACGCCTGGAAGTACGACGGGGCAGAAGCCAAGCCATAAGGCAGGACCCGGTATTCGTAGTGCCCAGTGGTGGTACTGAACGCCGTCTTCCACTCATCCCCCTCGCGGATGCGGATGAGGTTATAGGCGCTGCGCAGATCCAGCTTAGTAAACCAATTCGCCGACCTTAACTGCTCCAGTGCCGAAGGCACCAAAGGCAGTGGGTAGGAATAGTTGACTAAGAGGGAATTGAGCCCTCGATAGTCTACGCATGGCCTCAAACCCCCGTCCTTCTTCTTTACGAAGAAGACGCTGGCCGAGGCGGGCGAGGTAGAGGGAGTGATGTAGCCCTGAGCTAGAGCCTCTTTAATGTACTGACTCATTATGCGTTCCTCCTCCTGGGAGAGAGGGTAGACTCTACCGCGAGGAGGAGTGGTGCCTTCCTTGAGCGTTACGCAACAGTCCCAGGGGCGATGAGGAGGAAGACGTGACGCTTTGGCCGTGCTGAACACCTCCCTCAAATCCCGATACTGCGAGGGTATGTTTTGCTGAGTCGAGATGTTGGGGCTCTCTATACTGGTTGATTGAGCCAGCACCTTGGGGGGGAGTCTATCCCTACGGAGGGGCGTGACCCACCTTATCAAACGGCCTGTGATCCAGTTTACTATCGGATTGTGCAATCTAAACCAGGGAAGCCCTAGAGTGATGGCGTGACGCGTGACGGGGAGGATGTAGAAGCTAATGTACTCGGTGCGACCCTGAATGCTGAGACGGACTGGTGCAGTGCGCTGTGAGATGACACCCCCGCCCACAGGCCGGCCGTCCAGTGCGTGCACGCGCCTCGGCTGGTCTAATCTCCTCAGGGGAACTCCGAGCTCCTCCGCCAAGCTCCGCCGCATCAGGTTCCCCGACGATCCCGAGTCCACTAACGCAGAAACCCCAAGAGAGACATCCCCGTAAGTGATTTGAACACGCCAGGTAAGCAAATTACCAGTCAGGGATATACTCACTCGGGGGCGACCCCCCCGAGAGCCAGGGTCTCGGGCCGGGGCCGTCGTCTCTCCCACTTGCATAGGTTCGACCTGGTTTCTCTCCTGGGTGGGCTCCCGCGTCGGAACAGGCAGCGTAGGCGTAGAGGTGGAGGTCTTGGCTCTGTCCTGCAGCAGACGGTCGTAGGTGATCGCCAGTCTCACCACCTCATTGAGCGACTGTTCCTCGGGACGACAGGACAGTTCGGCTCTTAACTCAGGCTTCAAACCATACAAAAATACGTCCGTGAGGGCCGCGTCGTTCCATCCCGTCCCTGCGGCCAGGGTACGGAACTCCAGGGCGTGCTCGGCCGCAGATCGAGTGCCCTGTCGCAACCGCAATAGGCTCTGCCCGCATGCACGCCCCTGGCGCGGATGATGGAACACCTCACGGAGCCCTCGAATGAACGAGTCATAGTTTTGGGTGAGGGGCGAGTCCCCTGACATAAGCGCCGCACCCCATGTAAGCGCCTTGTCCTTGAGGCGAGAAATGACGTACGCCACCTTGGCCTGATCCGTCATTTGTGGCTGATACGTGAAATAGAGCCGGCATTGTACCAGAAAGCCCTCACAGCCCTCTGGTTCTCCTCCGTAAGCCTCAGGAGGGGAGATGGGCACTCTCTCTCTCTGGGCAGCCCGTGTGTTACGGTCTGCCTCTACTTGTGTAGAGAGAGCCTGGAGACAACCCGTTATGGAGGACATCACATTCCTCAGCTCGTTTAGTTCTTGCTGCTGCTTTCCTATGGCCTGGCCCTGAAAGGCCAGTACCTCTAGAGGCGACGTCTCGCTGCCTCCGGCCGCTCCAGGCTGCACATTCTGTGACGGGGAAACAGAGGCGGCCAGAGGCAATGGCTGTGCGTCATGTTCTTTATTATCCATGACAGCAGCGATAACACACAGAAGCTTTTAGGCTCACGAAGAGCAGAGAACCATCAAACAAAAGGAAAAATGAAGGACTCCTCTCGTGCGACGTGCAACTCGCGGAGGAAGCGCGTTGTCCTCAGGAATGTGCAGCACTGGACTGCACGCCCTGTGGGAAGATAAAGGGAGCACACCAACCATGCACAGGTGTTAGTAATCAGGTGATTGTGAGCGTGGTATTGGCCTAGTGCTAGGGGGTGTGTGATGTGTCCGTGCACGAGCGGGTACACGCGCCCTCTGGTGGCCACTCGGCCGACCCACCGTAACAATTACCCTGTTGTGTATATATAACCTGTGTTCTTAATACCCCGTTGTGTATATATAACCCGTGTTCTTAATACTCCGTTGTGTATATATACCCCGTGTTCTTAATGCCCCGTTGCTGGTCATTGTTTTAAGTCTCTTGTTCCTAGTCTATTCTCGGTTTGTGTGTTTCAGGTGTTCCCGAGTTTTGCTTTATGTTTGGTTTTCCCGTAGTCTAGTTCTCTCTTTAGCTTCTGTGTATTTCTATGCCCTGTTAATTTTCATTCTAGTTTGTGTGTTCATGTATGCCATCGTTTTTTTAAAGCCCGGGTTGTTGTACGTATTACCCTTACTTTGCTTCCATTCCCGTGCTGTTCGGTTTTGTTTATCGCAGTTGTGCGTCTTTATTTAATTATTCTAGTTAATTTCATGTTGTACTTAGTTTGTTTTCTTATTTGGTTTTTGCTTAGTCTGTGTTTCTTGTTTCTGTTCATTATGCCACATTGTTCCCGTGAATCCGTGTCTGTATATTGGAAATTTTACCTTTGCCCGATCTGCCTAATGTATTTCTGTTAATACCCCCAAACCTAGCCAAACCTCTACGCACTTAATACCCCCAAACAGGCCTCTCTACTCTCATGTCCACCTCCTTTACTACCTGAATCCCCGGCGTTACACAGACACTTTTTTAAAGATTTAAATACTGCATCTGATGAAGATCTGAAATGGAGCCTATTATAATACCAGCATGTCAGTGCCATGGATTTGTGGAATAACGACAGACAGCATGTCCTTAGAAATTTCAGTCATGCAAGTGTTAAAAAAGAAGACAGTAGTAGACTCTGTCAACGTTTAGACTACTTGGAAATGGCAATGAAAATGGATTATAAACGATAGCTAGCTAGCTCGTTTATAGTCCACTGACTTTTATTAGCATTACTTTCATTAACCTCCAAAGCCAGCTAGCTCCAACGACTTACTCCCTGCCACAAACTCTACTAGTCTCCACTAGCTCAGAAACAATCACCTCCTGTGTGTTGCACCTTCCCTTTTACACACTTCCGGTGTGTTGCACCCAGTGTTGGGAACGTTACTTTAAAAAAGTAATTAGTTATAGTTACTCACTACTTGTTCAAAAAAGTAACTGAGTTAGTAACTTAGAATTACTCTATAATAATTAGAGTAATTATTAGAATTACTCTATAATAAAAGTAACTCGTTACCAGGGAAAGTAACTATTTGCATTACAGTAAAAAAAAAAGTTATATGCCAATGAATAAGGATTTTTTGAAAAAGCAGTTTTCACAGTCAATTGAAATGAGTAGATCAGAAAGGTGTATAACTTTTGATATTTATTGCACATCAACAGACCAGTGCAGAATAAAATCCTTTAAAATCCCAAATCTTTGGGAAAAAATGAAGCAAAAGTAAACAGTTACACTATTACAGTACAGTGCATTTACATCTATCAAATTAAATTAAATTCTCTCAACCTGAGACAACTGGTTTGTTCACAAAAGAAGTAAACTTAACAATTAAACCTCTATACTTAATTAAATAAATCAAATACCCAGTCTGGTAGACATTCAGGAACTTCAAGTATTTTCTAAAATAATGTTTATATCGCCACCTTGAAAATGATAATTTTTCTTCGGCTTGCTCCTGACTCGCCATTTCTGCCTCTTCTCCGTTTGTGTCGTGTGCTTCGGCGTGCGTGTAAAAACACGGGCTCTGATTGGCTACCATAACGCTGCCTTAGCCAATCGCTTACTGACTTGTTAAGTTAAACAGGTGTTACACCCAGAACCGTGATCTATCGAGATCTGTTACTCCTCACTAGCCTGGACAGCGGTCCGCTCGCATTACTGTTAGTATATCAATATATAGTAACGCACCGCTTTTAATGACCAGTAACGTCAACGGCGTTGTAACGACAGGAAAAGTAATTAATTATATTATCCCGTTACTGACAAAATGACGCCGTTACCTAACGCCGTTATTTTTAACGGCGTTATTCGCAACACTGGTTGCACCTCACCTTTCTGTCAGATTCAATGCTTGCTAATTTTTTTCGGTGGCCTACTAGTTAACTACTAGGTAGTTAATATACTGTCACCATTTTACAATACCGTCACCATATTTAAATACTGTTGCATACCGAAATACCTCCCAACACAAAAAAAATTATTTACATTTAAAATTTAACCCTTACTCTAGAACTTAACCCAAACCCTAGAACCTAACCCTAACATTTCACTTAACAGCCGTTATACTGACACCTAGTGTCCAGGATCAGAGTGTCTGTACTAAATCTACACATGGTTACTTACATTTGGGATACACACTCTATGGGAAATGGATGGTTCATCAGACAGTTCAAATCTGACTCATCTCTTAATGCTTTCAGCACAATTGGTCATGTGTATGAGGCTAGTGGTATGTACCTGTATGTACCTGTACCTGGTTAAAAACTCCCTGCTCTTTCTATACCAGGCCAGCCTGTACAGAGGAGGATACAACCGGTTCACCCCTTACTGAATGGGACACCACTCTGACACGTCTGGCTTCCAGCAGTACCCAGCCATTTCCATGGCAGTGCAGGGCAGGCATTGATGCTCAACTCACTCAGGAAGTTTTTCTGTCTGCACTCTGAACGCCTTCTGGGAAACGTGGTATTAGCATGCAGACTGTGAGCGAA
Source organism: Brachyhypopomus gauderio (assembly GCF_052324685.1). Lineage (NCBI taxonomy): Eukaryota > Metazoa > Chordata > Actinopteri > Gymnotiformes > Hypopomidae > Brachyhypopomus > Brachyhypopomus gauderio. The sequence goes on from NC_135223.1 coordinate 7,895,427, forward strand.
CTGAATCTATTTTAGCAAAGATTCTGATAGTTCTGAAGCGATTAACTGAACATCCAGGAAATCTGGGCTATATCGCTGCCTTTAATGTTTGTTTTGTTGTTTATTTTAACATATTTACACACATTTTAACACACAGCACAGTCATTAGCATCTCTGAGGAGTTAGTAATTCTTGAGAACATCTTTTAACACTCAAGACTATGTGATCCAACTATGTAAACATTATGTCAACACTGCTGTGCTAATTCCCTGGTCCTGTACAACACAGCAACCGCAACCTGGTGATTTACTTACGGTGCCTTATATATCATTATTGGTGGTCAATATGACATGAATTGAAGGGTTGTTTCAGCCAAACATGCTACTATGGACACATGGATGCTAGCTACTGGACAGTCAAGCTAGTCGTTTTCACTCCACTAGCTTCCTTTATTCTGGCTGATCTAGCTCTTCACTGATGTGTGTGAAATTAAAGTATATTGATAGCCTCTAATCTAGCTGGACTTCAAATGCTCTGTCACACTACAACACCCACAACACATCCACAGCCCTGCTGCTCACACAGACTTGGACTTGGAGATTAAACTGTAGAAGATGGAGATCTTTTGGAGAGACTTTGAATGTTGTATGGCACTGATTTCGGTTTGTGTGTGTGAAAGAGTGTGTGTGAGTTTTTGAGTATGCTATAGTGTTTAACTACGTTTTTTTTACCTTATCATCATACACTTTAATGATCCACCTAGCTCATCTACCCAGCTTCCTTGTGGGTAATGGAGGCAGGGCCTCAGAGGGGGAGGGGCCTGAAGTGAGATCCACCCTTCCTTACTGTGTCTTCCTTTCCTGTCCGTCTAGACCACCCTGTGCTGTGACCCTTCACTCTGTCCTCTCCTCTCTGTGTATTAAGCAAACATCACCACTGGGCTTCTTGGATTCTCTTCCTGTAAAAAAAATAAAATCAAATCAAAATCTACTTTATTTACCTCTGATCCATATCTATGTCGCCCTCCACTGGCGATCGATCGCGATATGCAACTTACGTTTGAACACCCCCCCCGGCTCAACAACTTACGTCCCCTGACAAGATTACACTTTGAAATGAATTCTAAACTTGAGAGCCCTGGTATGAAGTAACTCTGATAATACACTGTGATTGGTCAGTGATTGATTGGTGTGCTCTATATAGAAGTGACTGGATACTGTACTCTGTATGGAATTCACTGTGATTGGTCAATGTATTCTCTATAGAACAAACTGTGATTGGTCAGTGTGCTCTGTATAGAATGGATGGCGACTGGTTGATGTACTCTGTATAAAATTCAGTGTGATTGGTTGGTGTACTCTGTATAAAACTCAGTGTGATTGGTCAGTGTGAGCGTAAGCCCAGCACTCTGGGCTCAGTGTGTTTCGCTGCTCTCCTCTGGGTGCTTCTTCATGACTAAAATAAAGCATCTCTGATGTTTCTCTTCCTGATGTTTTTCCACTGTCTGCTTCTTCTCCTTAATGTTTATCTCTTCTTAGTAACACATCATGTCTCTCCCTGTTCGTCTTCTTCTCCGTAATGTCTCCGTAATGTCTCCATAATGTCTCCGTAATGTCTCCATAATGTCTCCGTAATGTCTTCACGTGTCCTTCTTGCACGGCACATTTTTCCTCTGCGATTCCAGTTAATCTGAGTTCTTTCATTCCTCACCTTTGTTCTTTCTCCTCACTTTTTTCTCTCTGTGCTACATATACCCTGTTTACTTTCTTCTCTCTGTATTTCAGATGGGTCTATCTGCTATTTCCCTGTATATCTCTTTTTCTCTGAATATCTGCTATGTCCCTATATACCTCTCTCTCTCTGTTTATCTATTTTCCTATATAACTCTCTTTCCCTCTCTGTTTATCTGCTATTTTCCTATATAACTCTCTCTCTGTTTATCTGCTGTCTCTAACTCTATCTCTCTCTATGACTATCTGTTATGACCCTATATAACTCTCTCTTTGTCTATCTGCTTTGTCCCTACATAACTCTCGCTCTCTTTCTGTCTAAGGCCCTATATAACTCTCTCTCTTTGTGTCTATCTGCTATTCCCATGTATAACTCTCTTTCTCTCTCTCTACTATTTCCCTATTTAACTCTCTCATTCTGCATCTGCTGTCCCTATATAACTCTGTGTGTATCTGCTCTGTTCCTATATAACTCTCTCTCTCTCTGTATTTATGTCCCTATACATCTCTCTCTATGTGTATCTGCTCTGTCTCTTTATAACTCTCTGTTTGTGTATCTATAACTTTCTCTCTGTGTGTATCTGCTCTGGCCCTGTATAACTGTCTCTGTGTGTATCTTCTATGTTCCTCTATACATATTGCTGTTTGCCTACTCTGTCTCTATATAATATTTTTCTTTGTCCCTCTATACCTGCTGTCCCTATAGAAATCTTTCTGTATATAATTGCTGTCTCTCTGGAACTCTCTGTGTTTATATCAGCTCTGTCCCTCTAAAACTGCTGGTTATAACTCTGTATCTTTGCTTTGTCTCTCTATACATGCTGTCCCTCTACAAGTCCCTTTGTATATCTGCTCTGTCCCTCTGTAACTCTTGCTGAGTGTATCTGCTCTGTACCTATATAACTATTTGTGTTTATCTGCACTGTAGCTCTATACTTTCTATCCCTCTATAACTTTCAGAGCCAGTCTCTTTCTCTCACCATCTGATGTCATTACTGTATCACCACTGCAGGCCAGGAAGATCTCAGCTCCTGTACACATTGTGTTAATTAAATATTTCTGTTGTCCAGTATGTATGCAGCACCTGCCTGATGATGGAACAAACAAGTTTCATTGTGTAAGATGATGTTAGATTCACTCACCACTGCTCTTTCTTTTGAATTTCTATTTTATACTGAAATGTGTCCCCGCAGCCTATTGCTTAATAATTAACAGGCCTCCAAAATACTTTGCAAAGTTCACTGTTGTTGTCATGTGGTCCTGCCTCCCCCCTGTCAGTCATGTCTTTTGTTTTGTTCTCTGTGTGTTTGAGTGTCTTTTATTTTGAAATTCCTAGTTGTCTCTGTTTTCACACCCCTGCCTTGTTCTCCGCCCCTCGTTATTGCTTTCAGGTGTGTCTTGTTGGGTTCCTTGTTTAGTTAGTGTATTTAAGTCCTGTATTTGGTCTTTAGTGTGGTGGGTTATTGTAGGTTGTGAATTGTAAGTTGTGTACTGGTTTTTGTTAATGACTTTTGTGGTTCTTGCTCTTTTTGTGTTAGCTTTCATGTCACCTTTGGTCTTTGTATGAGTTGTTATCCTTTGTGTTAGTCATTTATATTAAAACTCCTTAAAATCTGCAATTGCGTCCTACCTGCTCAGCCCAGTTTGTTACAGTTGTCCAGTTATCTCCATTATCATGGTTTTGTCATTATGACTATATGTCTCCACTGATAATGACTGTTTCTACATATCTGGTGACTGACATCCATGCGCATATTTAGGAAGCACGGTAAAAGGAAATCCAGTGTACTTTTAATATTTTGAATGTACACTAATATAATGAAATTGCTGTGGGATGATTTTTAATGACTCAAAAATGCAGACGATATGCAGATGAGGTAGATTACATACAGATGAGGTAGATTATATACAGATGATGAGGCTCTGGTTGGGCTTGTTTATGAAACTGATGTTGTTTCCAATTGGCAGGCCCAGGTTTAATCATTAGAACACAACACTTCATACTTTTGTTTAATTAAAGAGAATCAGCTTTTTGTTAAACAGTAAAACAAATGTATATTATACCTTCTGATTGTGGTACATTAAAACACAACATTGACCTGCACAGTGTTGTATTGTTACATTACAGACCCTGTCTCTTCCCTTTGGCATCTCTGTCTGTGTGTTTACATCTGTCCGTGTTCATGTACGTGTGTGTGTGTGTGTGTGTGTGTGTGTGTGTGTGTATTCATCTTTGTCATTTGTAGTGTGGGTCAGTGATAGTGGGTCAGTGTTAGGTGTGGGTCAGTGATAGTGGGTCAGTGTTAGGTGTGGGTCAGTGATAGTGGGTCAGTGATAGGTGTGGGTCAGTGATAGTAGGTCAGTGTTAGGTGTGGGTCAGTGATAGTGGGTCAGTGTTAGGTGTGGGTCAGTGATAGTGGGTCAGTGTTAGGTGTGGGTCAGTGATAGTGGGTCAGCCTACTTGCTTTGCCCAGAGCAAGGTGCGGCCCTATCCAAGGTTGTAATAGTTTAGAATTTTTCATTATAGTTTAGTTTTTATTTAATTGTGACTTTTTTTCTAATTCAGTGAGTTTTAATAATTCATTTTTAGAGAATGTTCGCTAGTTTTTATTAGTTTAAATTTATTTTTTAAGCCTATTTTAGTTTAGTTTTCATTAGTTCTAGTATTAGGTTTAGTTTTCATACTTTGGCTCCCTTTGGGCGTGTGTTCATGTTCTCTGCGCCGAGTTATAACCATGTATGTATTTCCGTGGGTGTGGTTGTGTGTGCGTGTTCGTCGGTCTCACTTGTGGCTCGTCTCGTGATCACTGAGGATTGTGTAGTTCGTCTATTTAATGTGCATTCGCGCAATGTCTCGTGCTCGTTTTTGTCGTAAGCCCACGTTAGTTCAGTGTAGTGTGTTTTGTTTATCGCTGTGCGATAATTGCGCTGCTTGTTAAAATGTTCAAATAAATTTGTGTTTGTGCAACCCACTTGCCTCATCGTGCCTGCCTTCCAACATTACAGCAGGATTCAAAAAGTTCAATGTAAATATTGTGTAATAAAAACTCATCAAAATATATAATTAAAAAAACAACCAATTGTCCACAAAAACTGTAACAGTCCACAAGATAGAAGCCTTAAGTGCAAAATGTGTAATACTGCTGCTGAAAATTGCCAGACTAAGGACAAACACGAACATAGGAACGTGGTCTGTATACATTCCGTCCAAAGCATTTTTGTTTTTTAATAAAGTATTTGAAGAGCGAGTTGACTGGATTTTATTGTTTCCTTCACTTTGCCATGTGTTATATTTGCAAAACTACACATTATTGGCTATTTCCAGAGTTATTTTCTGTATGAAAAATAAAATTATGAAATAAAGCCTTAATAGAGAATTTAAAAACGAAAAAATGAACTTATTCTGAAAATGATTCTCGAAAGTTTTTACATAAACCGCATGTACGTTAAAAAAAAAAAAAGCGAAGTTGCAGAGGTATCTTTCATACATGGATTCTCCAACGTTAGAGTCTTACTATAAAGTTATCTGAAGTTAGGATTTGGAACAACAGGTCCTTGAAATGCCTACTGTTACCTTTTAAGATGTCAATACGCTTGTACTGTTTCTAAAGACCATTTTTATATATAATTTTAACCGGGAGGTGATGGGAATGGGTCAGTGATAGTAGATCAGTGTTAGGAGTGGGTTAGTGATGGGAAGGGGTCAGTGTTTCTCAGTTGTATGGTTTAGCGTTTCTATGTCTGGTTATATTTACCTTGTCATTGTGTGTGTTTCTTTGTAAATATATTCCCTCTGAGAGAAAATATGCTTCTTTCAGATCTCACCCCTTTGTCTCTATGGAGATTATTAATCGTCTGCTGTCTGTCAACCCCTGGTGGGGCAACCATCAGAATCCCTGAGAAGTGTGATGGTTGCCCACCTTTGCATGCCCAGCACCTCTGTCCTTTGTATATCCTTTGAAGTCTTAACCCTAAGGTGATGACTATCAACTACCCTACCCAATGTAGATTGCCCAAGTGCCCTCACCTTCATCCCACAGTGACCCCTCCTTAAGCTCCTCGTCTTCCTCCTCCTTCCTCCTCCCCCATTCACACAATGTATATAAGGCTTCCCAAATAGACCACAGTAGAACTGGTTGTGATCCACCTTATGCTCTGTGTGTCAATAAACTTGTCAACACTGAAGCCGTCCAGTCTCCTGACTCCTGAATCTGATTCCTGAAGGCCAAATTTCTAACACCTCCTACCTAGTCATTCTCCCTCCCCACATTCTGTTTAAATTATTTAATAAATTAATCTATAAACTCCTGCAACTGTGTCATGCCTGCTCAATCTCACTGTTACACAGTTGTTGATATACAGTATACAGTACAAACATGGCATGCCATTCTTGGCCATTGCAATTATTATGTACTAAAAGCTGGAGAATGTAGTTGATGGTATGAAACTTAAGGGCGATGATAAAAAGTCTAACCTTCATTTGCCAAACGTATTCGCTCACCAAAACCCCTATGGAATTTACAAATAACAGGACCAAAATGCCCTTGCCTGGATCAGGGTTACCCGTTTTTTTGGTTTTTTTTTTTTTTTTTTACAAATGAACAATTAATAAATGTGAAACTAAGTATAGTACAAATAATAATAATAATTTAATTGTTTAATAATATTAGTCAAATGAATAATTATTATAATAACAACACATGACACCTATCACCCGCGCCAACCCGCCCTCCCCCACGCTCTCTGCACACCTCGTTACTGTTTCTCTATGGGGGAAAAAGACAACGTCACAGAGTGAGTGACATCTCCCCATAAAGATGTCAAAAAGACAGAAGTCCTCTGGTGCCCAGGGTAGAAAAAGGAAAAAGTGGAGGGAGAAAGGCAGCAAAAAACCAGAGGTGTATAATTTCACAGTTGTACAGTAAAAGTTCTTTTCAGAAAAGTAGTTACTAGCTAGCAAGTGATAGTGTCAGTTACCCTCTTCCCTAAACGCATTAAAGAAATTTGAAAAGACCTCATAACCTCCCCATTTTCACTAAATAAGCAGGTCTTAATCCTTGTTGATCAGAGACTCTCTACAATAAGCAGAAACTTCAGATGTCGATAGTGTAATCGCCTTCTATCGTCTCTTTTGTATTTTTTGTATTTGGTAAAAGCTCCAATTAAAGTGGTAACTGAGTCGGGACTTTTATAGCACCTGCTGAATTGTAATTGAAAGGTGCTTCGTTGCGTCACGTCACGTGGGTAATATACTGCCACAATTTTACAATAGTCATCATACTGCCCAATCCTAGTAGCTGCTATTATAGCTTAGTTTTTTTAATATATATTAATGTTCATTTCAGATGCACTTTTGAAATAATAACAATGTTGCAGTAGGCAAATTGCACTAATTTGCACTGGTGGTAGTTGTTGTCGTTGATTTTTAAAAGTATTATTAATATTTAAAAGTTGTTCTCTGCACTACTTTATATAAAATAGTAAAAAAAAAATTTTGTGCAACACCTTTATATTTATTTCTTGTTATACGGTAATATTTATAATTCATTTGCTTTTTATTTGTTTTTTCAATACTGATACAATCAACCCGATGATTGATGATGGGGGCACCAACAAAAATCTTGCCTAGGGCACCACATTGGTCAGGAGCGGCTCTGACTGGATGCCATTGGGGGACTTCAATGCACATGTGGGCAATGACAGTAGGACCTGGAAGGGCATGATTGGGAGGAACGACCTCTCCGATCTGAACCCGAGTAGTGTTCTGTTATTGGACTATTTGTGCATAACGAACACCTTGTTCGAGCCCAGAGGTGTCCATAAGTGTACATGGCACCAATGCACCTTAGGTCGCAATTTGATGATCAATTTTGTAATTGTGTCGTCGGACTTGCGACCGGGTGTCTTGGACACTTGGGTAAAGAGAGGAGTTGAGCTGTCAACCGATCACCACCTAGTGGTGAGTTGGATCAGATGGCGGGCGAGGATCCTGAACAGACCTGGCAGACCCAAGCATATCATGAGGGTTTGCTGGGAACGTCTGACAGAGGAACCTGTCAGAAAAGTCTTTAACTCCCACATCCGGCAGAGCTTTGACCACATCCCAAGGGAGGCCGGTGACATTGAGTCCGAGTGGGCTTTGTTCCATGCCTCCAATGTCAATGTGGCAGACCAGAGCTGTGACCGCAATGTTGACAGTGCCTGTCGTGGCGGCAATCCCCGAACCTGGTGGTAGACACCTCAGCTAAGGGAGGCCGTCATGCTGAAGAAAGAGTCCTATCGGGCCTGGTTAGCTTGTGGGACTCCGGAGGCAGCAGACAGGTACAGGAGGGCCAAGATGAAGATGATACTTTTGATTGGCTCCGAGAACATTCTAGAAAACTGTCAGGCAACTCAGGAGGGGAAAGCGGTTTGCGACCACTGTATAGAGTGGGGCTGGGGATCTGCTGACCTTGACTGGGGATGTTATTAGGTGGTGGAAGGAATACTTCAAGGATCTTCTTAAACCCACCATCGCACCTTCCACAGAGGAAACAGAGCTGGAGTACTCTGATGGGGGTTTGCCCATCACTCGGGCTAAGGTGACAAGGGTAGTTGTGAAACTCCTTGGCGGCAAAGCTCCGGGGGTGGACGAGATCTACCCTGAGTTCCTTAACACTAGCAAGACTGAAATTTCAGGATCTCCAGGACATCACCCCTCCTTCTTGCTAGCAATTAGCCATCCTTTTATTATGCAAATGCGGAGCACTGAGGCAGCAGGTCAAACACTAATATGGCTAAAAGTACGAGGAGTTTCGCAGGCAAACCGCGCAGACCCCCGCTCTCCTTTCCACAGAAAACCAGCTCATCTGTATATCACAGCTTCAAGAAGCAATTCGAAAGTTACAACCAGTGAAACTATCTTTTTTTTATAGCGCGAAGGTAATTATTCCTATGATGAATAGGAATTAATCTTTTGGTTTGAATCTCGCTAAACATTCTAACTGAAATAAATCTTCGCGATAAAGAATAAACGTTGTATTTGTAGTAGGCGTACGTGCTGTGCGATTTTCACAAGGCAAACCAGACACTGACTAGCCAATTTTATGTGTTTCATACGCATTGTATGTTTACTTCATCGCACTAAAGAATAAACTACAATAATGTGCTCGTTGTAGGCATACGTGTTGTGCGATTTTCACAAGGCAAACCAGACACTGACTAGCCCATTTTATGTGTTTCAAAAACATTTCATGCTTACTTCTTCGCACTAAAGAATAAACGTTGTATTTGTAGTAGGCATACGTGTTGTGTGATTTTCACAAGGCAAACCAGACAATGACTCCAATGACTATGACATAGTCCGCAATGACTATGTAGCATTAGGTACCTCTTCCACCACACATCAAAAAATAACTTGTGGCGTCCCCCAAGGATCAATTCTTGGGCCGTTACTATTCAACCTATATATGCTTGCGTTACCACATATCATTAATAAACATGGTATGTTATCATCAATATGTAGATGACACTCAACTTTATATTTTGCTAGAACCTAAAGCCCTAAAATCAATTTGCTCACTGTTTGACTGCATAGATGATATACAGACATGGATGTCTGACAATTTTCTGCAGTTAAATAAACAGAAGACAGAGGTTCTTGTTTTTGGCAGTGATTCACAAAGTAATGATGTCCAGACTTATTTAAATCAAATGAATCTGAATGCCAGACAATGTGTTAAGAACCTGGGAGTCACCTTTGATAATGAGCTCAGCTTCAAATCACACATCATGACTACATGCAAGACAGCTTACTTTCACCTTCGAAACATCGCTAAGGTCTGAGATATGCTCTCTCCTGCTGACAGTGGAAAAACTTGTCCATGCATTTATCACATCAAGGCTAGATTATTGTAACGCTGTTCTATCTGCTCTTCCAAAGAGCTCTATTTCGCACCTACAGCGAGTTCAGAACGCGGCTGCAAGGGTTCTGACCCGCAGGAGAAAGAGAGATCATATTACACCTGCACTCCACTCACTACACTGATTACCTGTCAGCTTTAGAATAGATTTTAAGGTTCTAGTCATGGTTTTTAAATGTCTTCATGGTCTTGCCCCTCTTTACCTCAGTGAAATGATGGTTAGATCCAGTCAGGTCTCTCAGGTCTTCAAACAGTAATCTACTGGTGATTCCTAAAAGCTGATTAAAGATTGGCGAGGGTGCTTTTAGTCACTATGGCCCAAAGCTCTGGAATTTTCTTCTTGAAGAGCTCAGAGGCATTTCATCCCTGAATAGTTTCAAGAACAGTCTAAAAACATTCCTGTTTAGATCTGCTTTTAGTTAAGAAACTCTCACTCTTATTTACCTTATTACATTATGTTGTCTATTATTTTATAATTTGTCACTTTATTTCATTATTTCATTGTGTTTGTTTCCTTTTTATATTATCATCTTATTTACTTTACTTTTTTACTTTTTATATTATTTTAATATTTTTATCTTTAATTTCTTTTAACATTTTCTTTTTGTCCTATCTCCTTTTTATTAATACTGTAAAGCACTTTGAGTTGCATGTATGTATGAAAGGTGCTATACAAATAGGCCTGTGTTGAAAAAATCGATTTTCCGATTCAGAATCGATTCGCATATGATGATCTGATAATCGATTCGTACGTCCAAAGATCGATTTTTTAGTGAACTTTTACCCCCGCCTCGTCACTGAATTCACGCAGGCGTGCTCGGTCTAACTAACTGTAAAACAACATGGCGTCGGACAGTGCCGGTAACGACAATAGTCAAATCGGACATCTAAAAGTAGAAGGACAGTTTATCCAGTGTCAGTGACTATTTACAGTTAGTCCGTGTCACTGACAGTTTACCCAGTGTTTTTACAGTTTAAAAAAGTTTAAAATGTTCTTGTAACTTTGGGCACAAGGTGATGGACGAGACAGAATCCTTTGCACTTTCCAAATCGTTACGTTTATTACATTTACCGAAGCGCAGACAGCGCACATAAAACACGTTTACATAGAACATGTGTGACTCAAACAACGACGAGCACAGGACGCTGCGCGAACACACAAACCCCACGTGATGAGATGAGCCACAGGTGAGACCAGTGACTGTATATACGGTCTCTGGGTGAGACGGATTATCACAAGACGCACCCGCACCCACGGAGATCCACAGACGCAGACGAGTAGACGCAGACAACGTTAACACACGCCCAAAAGGGAGGGGTCGGGGACCGTAACATGACAGTTTTGCTCTTATATTCACACTTTAAAGAAAAATACACGTTTACATTTTATACTTTCAGTTTATTAAGTGTGAGCACTTTTAAAATAAAAATGCATTTTGCAAGAGCGAGATTTATTCAAGGGAATACCAAACTCAGGGTCGAATAAGCAGGCAGGGGTCGTAACGGGCAGGCAATCCAGACCTGAAACATGAACCGACATAATGAAACAAGAAACGGGAATGCCTGATGCCATCTGATGGCGGCACGCACAGACGCAGCGGCACAGTGCTCTTACATTTGGTGTACTTTTTTACGCTTTTTAAATGCTTTTTAGCATACGTTTTTACTATTTTCATGTAGTTTCTTGCTTTTTTGTATTTTTTGTTGTTTTCTGTTGTTTTTTGTCATTGTTTTTTTTTCCACCTTTTTTCCATTAAAACAATCGCTTGTTTTAATCCCGCTCCCGCCCGCACCTGCTTGTTTTAGTCCTGCTCCCGCCCGCACCGGCCAAAAAATCGCTTGTTTTAATCCCGCACCCGCCCGACACATTTCTGTCGCCCCCACCCGCAATCCTAATATGAATTGAATTAATTAGATTTAGTACTTGAAATTTTCTTATGTATTTATTAAAACAGCAATATAGCGATGGATCGCGCTGTCCCATTTCTTACCACAGTCCAAACACATGCCGTCAGGTGACGTACACCAACACTTTCTGATATCAATCACAACAAGCCGATTTCCCTCTCCATTAATTACAATGGAATATGACTTCCATACATCAGACTTTCCTATAGTTTGCTTAATTGTGGTGTATTTGCCTGTTTTAATTGAATTTTCCACAGCTGAAACTGGTTGATCATCTACAGCAGGGGTCGGCAACCTATGGCACGCGTGCCACCGTTGGCACGCCGAGGCATAATCACTGGCTGAACCAGAATCAGCAAAAATATATATATAATTTAATATAAATTATTATATTAATGGATTATACTTTCGCGAGTAACCGTAGCGCACGACTCCGCACGCACACCTCGCGCAAACGGCGGAGGCGTTTATACTTGGCGATCGATCGCGATATAATACTTAATTTGTGTCCATTTACACCTCCCCTCCCTCCTCTCCTCGGTCAACAATTTAAACTCGCCACCATAGTGGCACACTCATTGACTGGACATGTTAAAGTTGGCACTCCATGTCTCAAAGGTTGCTGACCCCTGGTCTACAGTCTCTGCCATTTCTGTATCAAAATGACAAAATGACGCATACTTCATGTTCACGTGATCAGTTGCTTAGCCAATATTTTGAATTAGTTAATTGCTTACTTACTGAATGATTAGTTGTTTTCGTCCTGTTCCTTATGCATGGAAATTATTGCGTTGTTATTATTATAATTTTCTAGACTATTAATTTGCGGGATGTATATGCGGTCCCGCTCCCGCATCGCCTGGACTAATTCAACTCCCGCTCCCGCAAGTAACAATTAAATTCTGTCCCGCGCCGCAAGATATTCTGTCGGGTCCCACCGGACCCGCGGGATTACCACGGGAGTGCAGACCTCTACCCCGCGGGTAGAAGACAGCGAAGTGAGAGAAAACAAAAGCGAGGCTGCCGGGCTGGAGCATTAGCGAAGCTGCGTAAACAACCACACAAACCACCGCTTCCAAGCATTTTTCTCACCAATGCAAGATCGCTAGCCAACAAGATGGATGAACTGCAACTCCATATGGCAACAGATAACATCACCAGGGATAGCTGCATTCTACTCATCACCGAAACCTGGCTACATCCAGCTATTCTAGACTCCGCTATTGAACTAACGGACCATACAGTACAACGTCAGGATAGAAACAGCACCTCCGGTAAGTTTAAAGGAGGGGGACTCTGCGTGTACATTCACAACAAATGGTGTACAAATACAGTAACTGTTGTCAGTCATTGTTCCCCAGATGTGGAATTTCTGACTGGTAAATGCAGACCCTTTACTGTGGTTCTACTAACTGCTGTTTATATCCCACCGGATGCCAATGCAAACTCAGCACTAGCATGCCTGCATGACAGCATTAATCTACAACAAAACCAGTATCCTGACGCAGTACATATCATTGCTGGGGACTTTAATCACATGGATTTAAAACAGTGCTTCCTAAACTCTACCAGCATGTAAAGTGTGCTACCAGAGGAGCAAATACATTGGACAAGGTGTATACAAATATCAAAATAGGGTTATAGGGCTACACCTCTTCCACACCTGGGTCAGTCTGACCATCTGTCCTTGTTTTTAATTCCATCCTACACCCCCCTCAAGAAAAGGGCTCATATAACTACCAGGACTATTAAAACCTGGCCTGAAGGAGCTTCACAACAACTGCAGGACTGTTTCAACACCACAAACTGGGATGTTTTTGAAGATCAGGATCTGGACATGTTCACAGATAGTGTCTTGTGCTATATAAAGAACTGCACTGACAGTCACAGTGGACAAACACATCCGAGTATATCCCAACCAGAAGCCCTGGATGACCAAAGAGGTCCAACTGCTACTCAAAGAAAGGAACATCGCTTTCAAATCTGGTAACAGGGCCCTATACTGTTCAGCGCGTTCAAACCTGCAACGAGGAATCAAGAAGGCAAAAGCTGACTACAAAATAATGATTGACAACCATCTAGAAAGTAACAATACAAAGCAAGTATGGCAAGCAGTACAGCACCTCACAAACTTTAAGAACAGTCGTGGGATCACTGAGGGCGACTGTACACTGGCGGAGGAACTAAATGTCTTCTTTGCACGTTTTGAGGAGCCACTGGATTGCGTCCCACTGCACTCAACGGGTAGTAGTAACATTGTTTCTACCCTTGTTGTGGAAAAGGAAGCGGTAAGGCGCACACTGAAGTCCATAAATCCGGCTGCAGGCCCTGATGGCATCACTGGGCGTGTGCTGAAGGACTGCGCTGATCAACTCGCTGGTATTCTCACAAAGATCTTTAATAGGTCACTTTCACAGTCAATCATTCCAACCTGCTTAAAATCTTCAACCATAGTCCCGATATCAAAGACATCTCAAATCACCAGCCTTAATTACTACCGGCCAGTTGCTCTAACCCCTTTTCTGTTCCTGCTTTCAAGAGAGGCGGTCGCACTTTATCTCTGCTCCTGCACTCCCTCCCTCCTGCCCTGCTCAGCTTAGATTCTCTGTCTTGTCTTAGTAACCTGACGCTGCTCTTCGAATTTTAACAAGAAAATGGATTTGATCAGGTGGTCTCAACGCAATTGACACTATTTTTTCTACGAGAAGTCATGGTGCGGGAGAACCCACATGCCCGGACAGTACGTTCTCATCTGGATATGTGCATGACTCATGGGGGACCTGGCGTAGTATGTGTCTTGCGCTTCTCTCCCTGGAAGATGTTGAGGACGTGTTCTTATTTGGAACTTTGATCGCGGTGGCTCTGCTGATTGGATTAGGCGTTGCCCTGGTGTATCGGAAAGTTGATAGAGTGGAGTCAGCTATTGAGCGTCAACGTCAAGTGCCCCACATGATTGATGCGGTGGGTAGAGCTGTTGGAACACAGACTGTGACTGTTGGAAAAAGCTTGGAGACGATCGTGGATGGAATCGATGCTCTACGTGTGAAGTTGGATCAGTTGGGAGACAGCCGACTTTAAGAGGAGTTCGTGCTCAAATTCCCAAGGACGAGCTCCTTGCTAAAAATTCTTCATTCCTCTTATCTGCATTGGCGCCCAAACAAATTTCTCCCAGAAGGTTGTCGTCTTGGTTACCTGCTCCTACCCCCACATAGAGACTGTCAGAGATGGCTCTCGCCTTCCACCGTGAACTTTGACACAAAAACTCTGTGCCAGGCCTCTGGCCCCCCCTCCCTCTCTGAATGGATCACGCCTCTCACTGCTTACTGTCTGTGTTATCAATGCTGTATGCGCTATGGGGATTTTTTTGCATGCACACAGACTGTTGTCCTGTTCGCGATAATAATCTGTGGTCATATTTTTTTGTCTCCTCCCAATGTTATCTCTATGTTTTTCTCTGCCTGTGAAGGTGGCGCGTCTGCGTTGGTACGCTGCATTACGCTGCCGCTGCTCTGGTTTTCCGGTGCTTTAACACTGGGCCCTGGGCAAGAAAGCATTTCATCTTGTACTTGTACAATGTATGACCAATAAAATCTGATCACTCAGCAACACCATGGTAAAGTTTGCCGATGATATTACCATTCTGGGGCTTATCACCGGAGACGACGAGACAGCATATCGGGATGAGGTAGAACGACTGTCATTGTGGTGCACAGACAACAATCTACGTCTGAATACATCAAAGACAAAGGAGCTCGTCATTGATTTTAGGAAAACAAAAGGAATCATTCAACCCATCACCATCAACGGGGATTGTGTGGAAAGGGTCATAGACTTTCGCTTCCTGGGTATTCACATTCAGGAGGACCTATCCTGGGGAGTGAACACCAAGGAACTTACAAAGAAGGCACAACAGAGACTCTACTTTCTGAGGATCCTCAAGAAGAACAACATTAATCAGAGGCTGGAATTCTACTGTTCCACCATAGAGAGCATCCTCACTCACGGACTCTGTGTGTGGTTCTCCAGTTGCACTGCAGCATGCAGAAAAGAACTACAGAGGATTGTGAGGTCTGCAGAGAAAATCATTGGGTGCTCCTTACCCACCTTGGAGGATCTACACAGCTCTCGTTGTCTACAAAAAATCCATAAAATCATCAGGGACAATTCTCACCCCGGTCATTATCTCTTAGAGCTGCTACCATCAGGTAGAAGGTACAGAGCAATTAAAACAAGGACAAATCGACTGAGAAACAGCTTCTACCCCACTGCTATTGGGTCACTTCAGCTTCTACCCCACTGCTATTGGGTCACTTCAGCTTCTACCCCACTGCTATTCGCACACTAAATCACTTGTAACTGCTGATCATTCCCATTTGCATCTTGATGTTACCAGTTGGTCTTGTAGAGACGTTTGCTTCTAAAGCTATTTGTCTTTTGTTAAATATGTTCTTGTAAATTCTGTAATTTATAAATTTAGTCTATTTAAAAATATTTTATACATTCTACACCACAAGTAAGGCACCTTAATTTAGTTTTTACCTGGTATAATGACAATAAAGATATTCTGATTCTGATTCTGAATACAACAAACAGGAATTCAAACAGGCTGACAGCACAAACCAAATGATTAAACAAAACCACAGATGACTAGACTGGGGAAATACAGGGATTATATGGACATCGAACTAACAAGACACAGGTGAGGACGATGATGACGAGGTGTGGCAGACAGGGGAAACCGGGGCTACAGACAAGCTGGGCAAGGCTAACGGGCAAGGAATAACAGAAAACACGAGGAATAGACATTGGAGTGACAGCGGGGAGAGGGGGCGTAGCCATACGTGACAGTACCCCCCCTCAAAGCGTGCCACTCCGCAAGGGCAGACAGGACAGGAACCAGACTAGGACAGGACAGGGAACCACGGCACACGGCGAGGGACAGGGACAGCTGACACAGGACAGGACACTACCGGACAGACCAGAGGGACAGGGCTGGGCAAGGCAGGACAAAGAGACAGAGGCAGGACAGAGACTGGGGAACCAGAGACTGGCCAGGAGCTGGGCCGGGGCATGGCATTACACGGGGCACAGGGAGACTGGACAGGGCCAGGGCGAGGTACAGGAGCAGGGCAGGACAGGACAGGACCGGGGACAGACACGGGAGTGGGGACAGGGCAGGGGCAAACACTGAGGCAAAGACGCTATGGACAACAGAGACAGGGGCAGGAACAAGGTGAGTGACAATCTGGGGCACAGACGCGGGGACCGGGACAGAGACGACACCACTGGAGACCGACACAGGAACAGGCACACAGACATGGACACATTCACGGGGACCGGAACCAAAACAAAACCAGGGACAGGACATGGGAGCAAGGGGAACATGGGTAATGAGACAGGATAAGCACAGGGTCCATGCCCACTAGAGGGCAGCACAGTCTCTGGGGTGACAGGCGTGGCCGGCAGACAGGCAGCGGGAACTGGCGTGACCGGCTGACGGGCAGCGGGACCAGGCATAGCCGGCAGACAGGCAGCGGGACCAGACGTGGCTGGCTGGCGGGCAGCCAGAACAGGCGCGGCCGGCAGACGGGCAGCGGGAACAGGCGCGGCCGACAGACGGGCAGCGGGAACAGGCACGGCCGAAAGACGGGCAGCGGGAACAGGAGCCGGCGTGGACGACCCCTCCTGGGTCGCGGGGACAGGAACCGGCGTGGACGACATTCTCCGGGTCGCAGGAACAGGAACCAGCGTGGACGACCTCCTCCGGGTCGCGGGAACAGGCCACAGACGTGACGAGATGCCCTCGGGAAACGGGTCCGCCGTACCGACGTCCTCGGGGGGCGGAGCCGCCATACTGACGTCCTCGGGGGGCGTGACCACCATACTAACGTCCTTGGTGGGCGTGACCGCCATACTGACATCCTTGGGGGGCGTGGGGGGCGTGACTCTTGGGGTGAGTGGCTACTACTCTCCCTCCAAAAAATTCTTGGGGAGCCTTCAGGGAGTGGTTTCCGGGATCAGCGGAGGGAGGTCCTCTTCCACCGGGTCCTGGGCGAGCCTGGAAGAACACACAGACACAGAAGCCTCTCGGTTGCTTTCTCTGCGATGGCTCCGCCTCCTCTGAGGCGTTGGGAGCTCGCAGTGGCCATCGAGAGCCAACCGAGGGTTAAGCCAACGCTCGTCTGTGCGCTCATTCCGTCTGCCCGCTGCTTGCACTACAGGTCGCTCCTCCCCGTAGTGTTCGCCAAGCCGGGCAGACACACAGTGCTCAATAGGAGTCTTGTCGCGAAAGCCAGTTAAAAGTTTCCCCTGTGTGCGACGAGATTTCAGTGTTCCCACAGCGTCAGGGGTATTCCTGTCTCCGGCTCGTTCGCGCTGTAACACACAGCCCCGTCGACAGGGGGGGACAACCGGGTCTGTTGTCCCGGGCCCCAGGGCCAGGGGGGCCCATCAAAGAGCCCAGCAATTTATTTTTTATTTAAAGTCTATAATTTTTAAATAATCTTGAAATCTTTCATTAATATAAAATTCAGTACTCAAAATAAACTCAATGGCTAAAATATATATGTTTTTTTTTTTACCTATCTGCATATTTTCCATTAAGTGCATACACCCCCGCATCCCACTGGAAAATGGTTTGATCCAGCACCGACCGTAACCGGCTGGTACCCGCACAACAGCGGGAAATACAGTGGTGGATAGTTAAAGTAAATACAGAAATTTGGAGCGCAGAAAAGAAAGGAAAACATTTACCTGACGAATTTTAATGTTGAATTGTGTTCCAGGTTTGAAAAGTGCTGGAATTTAGGCTGAAGTACTTGAAAATGCTTGAAATTGTAACTACTTCGTTTCACAACAACAGACAGCTGTCTGACTGAACAGTTCTCGTGAAGACGTTAAGATTGGGCGTTTTGAAAATAAACAACCATTAAATAATGTGATAAAAAGCGAATTATTTCGAGTATATGTATAAATATTTAACTTAATTAAGTTTAACGTGCTGGAAAATATTGAAATGGACCTTTAAAGTGACGTACAAGTGCTTTAATTCCACATTATGAAGGTGTATGAACCCTGCAAACATTACTTTGTTCATTGCGCTGAAGCGCGTCCGCGCAAAGTTACAAAAGTCAAGAGGTGCATGACCTCGCGAATGGACAGCGCGCGAGGCCCTCGCACCCGGGCGGTGCCACTGCGATTCCGCTCGCGACGCGTCAAGTATAAACCAGTCAGCTGTCAGAAACAGCTTTGATGTGTGGCTATATTATATACTATATGACCTAACAGAAGGATTGTCAAATGACGAAATTCAAATGACGTGCGCCGGGGGGGGGGGGGGGGGGGGGGCACATTAGACTTTCTTGCCCCGGGCCCTAGCAAGACTGTCAACGGGCCTGCCTCCAGGAACTTATTTCTATTATGAACCCCCACGTCCACTAAGATCACAGGGTGCTGGCCTTTTATTAGTTCCAAAAATTAATAAAGTAACAGCAGGGGAAGAGCCTTTTCTTGTAAGGTCCTCCAACTTTGGAACAACCTTCCAAAATGCGTCCGGGACTCACAATTTTTAAGTCTAGGTTGAAAACCCACTTATTTAGTTTAGCGTTTGATAATTAATATCAAACCTCCTCAAAGGTACAGATCCAGGGTACATAGACGAAGGGTTTTATGGTTGACTGGGGTGCTGGTGCTGTCATCCTGTCACTGCTCGTGGTCACTCAAGTTTGTTGACAGTGCAGTGGATGGATGCCATTGTCTCAGAATGCTCCCAAGTCTATGTTACCTTCTGGTTCTGCCTTTTTAGCTAGGCTGTAATCATTTAACTTAATGTCGGAGTTGCTGCCAAACTCCAGAAATGTTTAAAATATCATCTGTCCTGTATGTGTCCTTATACAGAGCTAATTTTCCCTGTTTTATTTTCTCCACATGGCTGCCCGCCTACTCGAGGAACACTGAGATGAGGAGAGACAAGCCTTTTCCTAGAGATCCATCCTGGGCCGGCCACCTTCTACCTAACCGGATATGCCTACACCAAATTGGATATTATCCCTTACATGTCTAAATTGTTCTTCTGTCTAAATTGTTGTCATTAGCATGGTGACCAGCGTCGGCCAGAGGAGGATGGGTTCCCCCCCTGAGTCTTGGTTCCTCTCAAGGTTTCTTCCTTATGCCCTTAGGGAGTTTTTCCTTGCCACTGTTGCCCTTGGCTTGCTCACTGGGGGCTTGGACTCGGACACTTGTAAAGCTGCTTTGTGACAACAACTGTTGTAAAAAACGCTATATAAATAAAATTTGATTGATTGAAGAAGAAGAATACTGTCACTTTGAAGTTTGCTTATCTGTTTTCCCTTATTACTGCATTACAGGAGCAGCTCAAACATCTCCCTTTAAAAGGTCAGAGATATGGAAACAGCTAAATAAACATACTTTAGACACACCCTTTCTTTCGGCGAGGCAAGCTTATATTGCTGGAAGTGCTGCCACCTGCTGGTTTGGCATGGTACCTACAGAGTGTACCATATGTGATGATGATGGATACTTTATTGATCCCAGAGGGAAATTATGAAATTATGTGTATGAGTTAAATTGTGTGTGTGTATAAGTGTACTGTATGTGTGTATGAGTTTACTGTTTGTGTGTGAGGGTACAGTATGTATGTGTGTATGAGGGTACTGTATGTGTGTATGAGGGCACTGTATGTGTGTATGAGGGTACTGTATGTGTGTATGAGGGCACTGTATGTGTGTATGAGGGTACTGTATGTGTGTATGAGGGTACTGTATTTGTGTA
Organism: Brachyhypopomus gauderio; assembly: GCF_052324685.1. Taxonomy (NCBI): domain Eukaryota; kingdom Metazoa; phylum Chordata; class Actinopteri; order Gymnotiformes; family Hypopomidae; genus Brachyhypopomus; species Brachyhypopomus gauderio. The sequence goes on from NC_135223.1 coordinate 7,915,735, forward strand.
TGAGGGCACTGTATGTGTGAATGAGGGTACTGTATGTGTGTATGAGGGTACTGTATGTGTGTATGAGGGTACTGTATGTGTGTATGAGGGCACTGTATATGTGTGTATGAGGGCACTGTATGTGTGTGAGGGCACTGTATGTGTGTGTGAGGGTACTGTATGTGTGTATGAGGGTACTGTGTGTGTGTATGAGGGCACTGTATGTGTGTATGAGGGCACTGTATATGTGTGAGGGCACTGTATGTGTGTGTGAGGGCACTGTATGTGTGTGTGAGGGTACTGTGTGTGTGTATGAGGGTACTGTGTGTGTGTATGAGGGTACTGTGTGTGTGTATGAGGGCACTGTGTGTGTGTATGAGAGTACTGTATGTGTGTATGAGGGTACTGTATGTGTGTATGAGGGCACTGTATGTGTGTATGAGGGTACTGTATATGTGTATGAGGGCACTGTATATGTGTGTATGAGGGCACTGTATGTGTGTGTGAGGGTACTGTATGTGTGTGTGAGGGCACTGTGTGTGTGTATGAGGGTACTGTGTGTGTGTATGAGGGCACTGTATATGTGTGTATGAGGGCACTGTATGTGTGTATGAGGGCACTGTATGTGTGTGAGGGCACTGTATGTGTGTGTGAGGGCACGGTATGTGTGTGTGAGGGTACTGTATGTGTGTGTGAGGGCACTGTGTGTGTGTATGAGGGTACTGTGTGTGTGTATGAGGGCACTGTGTGTGTGTATGAGGGTACTGTATGTGTGTATGAGGGTACTGTATGTGTGTATGAGGGTACAGTATGTGTGTGTGTGAGGGTACTGTATGTGTGTATGAGGGCACTGTGTGTGTGTATGAGGGTACTGTGTGTGTGTATGAGAGCACTGTGTGTGTGTATGAGGGCACTGTGTGTGTATGAGGGTACTGTATGTGTGTATGAGGGTACAGTATGTGTGTATGAGGGTACTGTATGTGTGTACGGGGTTACTATTTTGCACTGCACGATTCACACTGTGAAGTGTTAATGATAATGAAGTGTTCCCCTGATACTGTGACAGTTCCTAAATTAAGGCGAATTATTAAATAATTTGCAGCATTTATAATTTTTTTTTACAAATTATTAAATCATTTCTACAAGGACCAATCCAGATTTTTCTTTTCTCAGTTTTTAATCTTGCATTTTTTTCACAATGAAAATTCAAAATAAGAAAAAACAAAAAACCACAAATAAAAAATTATACCATGAAAATGTAAGAAAATAACATAAAATAATGTTTATATAATTACATAATTATTAACAGGCAACATTGATATTAATTATAACAATACTACAAAGGAAGTAAATATGAGAGTGGAGTGTTGATCACATGCACACTCAATACCAAACTCACTCTCTTAGAGTGCCTAGGGGCTTACTAGAAAAATGAGACTTTAGCCCACTGGACATGTTCAGATCTAGCTACATGCAAAGACATAAAAGAGACACTTCTGCTTTAGACATTCTTTCTGGTTTGATGTACTGTACATAGACGTTCCCACAACCCAAACCCCATTCAGCTCAAAAGCCATCGGCCCAAACCCCGCCCAGCTTGACAGCCATCAACCTAAATCCCACCCAACTTAACAGCCACTGGCCAATCTAAAGAGGGTTCAAATGTGTTCTCCCAGGTGATGAATATCACCTTGCTGGCCTATAAAAATGTTTTTTAAAAACATGTCTCCTGTTTTTGTCTCCTGCTGGCCGCTGTAGAGCGTGCTCCTGGTAGCTGTAGTAGAGCGTGCTCCTGATGGCCAGGCAGGTCTGGTTCACTCGTCTGTCTGAACGTCCCCGGGTTTCCAGCCTGCAGGATTTGTCGTCTCAGTTCCTCACTCACAGAGTTTTATCGCTCTCCTTCTTCAAGTGGCTAAAAAGACACAAGTCACAGAGGTCAAAGAGCTGAACACTGTAAGTTATAGTGATGGCAAAAGTGGGGCTTTTGGGAGATTGAATCCAGAGCCGGCCCTGACCAATGTGGTGCCCTAGGCGAGATTTTGGTTGGTGCCCCCTGCATTATCAATCATTGTGTTGATTGTGTCACTATTAAAGAAACAAATAAAAAGCAAATGACTTAAATATTACTATATAACAAGCAATAAATATAAAGGTGTTGCACAAAAAATATTTTAAAACTATTTTACATAACGTAGTACAGAGAACAACTTTTAAATATTAATGATAAATTTAAAAAATAAATTAAAAACAACAACTACCACCAGTGCAAATCAGGGCAATTTGCCTACTGCAACATTATTATTTCAAAAGTGCATCTGCAATGAACAGAGGAGCATATGTGTGTTTTAGTATATATTTATTTTAGTGGTGGGACTTTAACGCGTTAATTTCGATTAATTAATTACAGGAAAATTAACGCACTATAAAAATTAACGCATTTTAACGCATTTAACGGACGAGACACTTTTGCACCGTGGAATGTTTCTCAGTGAACGAGTTCCAGACATACAGATTATATGGACCAGATGGAAGTAGGCTACAAACAAAAATAGTGTTATTTACACTTTATGTAGGAAGGAGTTCGCTTATCACAGGAGCACTTCCACCCTTCGTTACCACCTCAACGCAAAACATGTTGCGGCTAAAGCTGGGCGTACACTGTGCGATATTTTAAATCGTGTACTCAGCTCCAGCTCAAACTACGACTAAATCGCAGGGAGAGTCGGCTCGTGGAGCTGCTTCAACAGTGCGATACTCTCACGAGGAGCGATTTGAATTTCACACATGTTTGATATTCTTGCGACGCTGCGATTTCTGATCGGGAGTTGTGAATCGCTCCTCGTATACCTGTGTAAACTATACGATGCACGACACGCGATTGAGCCGAAACGAGTGAAAAATCGGCTGAAAATGGGCCAAAAATCGCAGTGTACGCCCAGCTTAATGCGCAGGTCAGTAATGATAACTTAGCTGCTAAATGTATTCCTAATACGATAGGGTGACCAAACGTCCGTAATTCACATCCTGTGAGGAAATGTCCTGGTTTTTAAATTACCTTCATTGGACCATTAAGACTGGATTAAACTTTCGCGAGTGGCCGTAGCGCGCGACTCCGCACACGTTTATACATGACGCGTCACATTATTTGTGTTGTCCGCTCCCTGTGGTCGAAGATAAAGACTTACAAGAAGCGCTGCGAATTGCGTCAACTGATGCAAGTTACGAACTACCGTCCAGGGGTGAGTTTCCTAAAACGTTCTTAGCGCCAAGTACTTCTTAACCTCGTACGTAAGAATGAGGTAACGAAGTACTTGGCGCTAAGAACGTTTTGGGAAACTCACCCCAGAAAGACAATGTCGAAGAAAATCCAGCAGCTGTATGATGAGGAATAGGAAGTAAAACAGGTTATTGTGAAGAGCGCCACAAATGTGGCTCTGACTGGGGATCACTGGACCTCTGTTAGCAACAAGAATTATCTTGGTGTGACAGCTCATATAGATGATGAATCTATAGATGATGAAGATCCAGTCATTTGCTTTGAGCATGCAGAAGACCACTTCTAGGCACTATGGAGATGCCTGTGGCAGAAGCCTGGGAAATTAAAGAAATTGCTAAAATGCTATTAAAAAACATCTTCTGATTTACTTCAATTCTTCCAATATCCTGAGCAAAACTCCCAAAATTAAACAACATTTTTGATCAGAATTTCCAATGTTCTGAACTGTTTTCTGCACACTACACATATATTGGTCTGTGTAGTAGACTGGTGGAAAAATAAACAAGATGTTTAGTTTATAGTTTTTTAGTTTAGTTTATGATTATGTTCATTGATTCATTCATCATTCAAACTTAAATTAATATTTCTCATGTTAAATACTGAAATGCGATTAAAATGCGATTAATTTCGATTAATTAATTACAAAGCTTCCGATTAATTCGATTAATTTTTTTAATCGCGTCCCACCCCTAATTTATTTTAAGCTAAGCTAATCATAGCACCTACTAGGATTGGGCAGTATGATGACAGTGGCGGTTTTCACTAAGATCATACAGAGGGGAAAAAGCCACAATGACGATTGAGTGTTAGTTGTGAGTCAAGCGAGCTGGTTTCAAAGAAAAACACAACAGCTACAGATTGGCAACATTTTAGATTTGTTTCAAATAAAAATGAGAGGCCATTGGAGCACGCCCCCATGATTCTAATTCGATAATATGATTGGTTGATAAAACTGCCAATCTATAATAAAAGCTCTCAATGTAAAAGGCAAGCATATGCGACAGATAAACAGAAGGTCCTGGGGGGAGGGCCTTTCTCTCTTTTACCTAGAAACAACGGTGTGAAATATTCTGATTGGTTGATTTTTTAATTTCAGCACTAAATTTCTTTTTTTCCAGCACAAGTACGAAAAGTGGATTTGAAAGCCGATTTATAGGAAAAATACAAATTATTGGTGAAGCATTATTAACATATATTACATATAATAGATAAAGCATTCTTTTTAAGATCAATTAACCTTCAGAGAAGGCGTTGAAGTCCCTGACGGTTCGCCACTGGTATAGTGTTAATTCACCACACGGGTGAACGGGCGCACGGGTGAAGGTGTCGTGTGTTGCTATTATAATAATGATTAATTTGACTAATATTATTAAACAATGAAAATATGATTATGTGGACTTTGCTTGTTTTCACATTTATTAATTGTTCATTTGTTAAAAAAATAAAAATAAATATAGCCGCAAGCGGCAATTGGCGGGTTCACACACAAATAGGCCACTTGGCTTCAATAGGCAATAGACCCAATAGGTTCTTTAGACCCAAAAGAAGCTGTTTGAGTGGAAAAAATGCACAAATAAATCAATGTGCAAAAAAATGTTCAATTGGGGCACTAAAGGCCCAAAAGGATCAAAATAATTTGTATTGGCAAAATGATTCAAATCACAGAACTAAATCACATGCTGAGATCAGCTTTGTGTGTGTTTTTGTGTGGTGTTTCATGTGAGCAATAGTTTTCAGTTCGTTTCAATGTATGGCCACTAGATGGAGCCCAAGTACTACCATACTGATATCTCATTAATCTCAGTAATGCAATATGACATTTTGGTGAATTAAAAGGTTCATTTCTGGTCAGGCAGTGCACTTTTTGTTATAAGATGCAATTGCAATGTTATATAACTTATTGATCTGGATCATACAAGACCAATTACTTGTCTGTATTCTGCATAACAAGATTGCAGCATGAGTTTTTATGTTTTCTTAGTTTTTTGGGTACTGTAGCGCCCCCGACAGGCCAATTTGAACCAAACTTGGCATGCCTCACAAGGACTTCAGGATATAAAAGCCTTTCAAATTGGGAGTTGATTGCATACATGGTTTATGAGTTATAGCAATATAGGTCATATATGTCATGGCCACAATGATGTAATGGGAAAATGGACCAATCAGAAAAATAAAAATCCAAAATTTTTTTAATCACTTTTTACCTACAGAGTCTACTGATTATGCTCATAGCAATTTTGCCATAATTGGATCAAATTCCTAGGACTAGTTCTTAAAGAGCTATATTCAAACAATTGATGAATGTGACAAAAGTAGGCATTTTTTAATAGGACTTGTAATTGCAAAGTTGTCAGGTCTACTGCAAGGTATAAAAAGAATCAAGTTGCATGTTCCTAAGTGAAAATTTGGAGGAGTTATGCATGATTTTCACAAATAGCGCCACCTAGTGGCCAAATGTTTCAACACTGCACAGTATGACACATAGTCCTGGGATATGCACAGTGATGAGGTTTCATGTTGATTGGCCAATGGTAAGTCTGTCAAATGGCCAATTAATTCAAATAAAAATTAATTGGCTCATGGCGGCCATGTTTTTTGAGTGATGAGGTCATCATTGTGTGCCTTGATACCACTTGGGCCCCTGATGATGCCTGTAAAGTTTGGGCTTGATGTGACTAATGGTTTCTGAGAAACAAATTTCCCCATGTTATAGCGCCCCCTTTTGGACAATCGTGGCCAGCTTTGACCTGTGACCTCTGAGTCATGTGCCCTAACAACTGATAAATTTTCATAAAGATAGGTCAAAGCATTGCTGAGATATAGCTGCTGAAGTCAATTTGGCCACGCCTCAGAGCTATTGATTGACATGTGACAACCAGACTGTATACCAATGTCACAGTTTTGTTGATGTTCCTTGATAATGAGATTCTTGTGAATATTTTGACACCAAGATTGTGGTGATCAGATGAAAAACCAGGGACTAGTATGAAAAAGTAGGTTTTGCATATTATGCAAATTAGCAAAAATCTAAGTAGGCGGAGCTTAATGGTTCTTGAGGCTTTTTTGTTTGTCTGGAGCCAAGGAATGCACCTGAAGTGGAATTTTGTTTCTACGACCTACGGGGTGGGAGATATGAACCCAAACGCAAAATGCTGCGCTATAGCGCCACCATCAGGCCAATTTGGGTGTCTGTACTTAAGCACGGTCCCGCAAACAGACTACACCAGTCTGCCAAGTTTGGTCTCCCTGGGCCTTACGGTTTAGGCTGCAGTATGCGTTTTATGCGGAGAAAAATAATAATAAATATAGCCGCAAGCGGCGATTACGGGGTCCAAGCTGAGGTTTGGCAAGATTTTGCACCCACTGGCACAACATTATGTAAAGCTTTATGAAATGTACATGATAGTATATGAAGCACGTTCGTGAATGAAGTACCTGCTCAAAAAACAGAATCTAAATGGCAGCTTTTTAAACTTATGGTGGAATACTGCCCAACGTGGGATTCGAACCCCCGTTGTACACGTGCATTGTGGCTGGGAGCACATTGCTCTACCCATTGAGCTAATGGGTCTGACTGGAATAGGCTCAACTCTAACTCTTTTGAGGAAAAGAATGACCTTTGATCTGCATGCATGTTCTGCATAGAAAATGAAAATATTCACAGTACAACCATTTGTGGATGGATTTGGCACAAACTTGGCAGATATCACCTCAGTGGTCTTCTGAATGTGTCTGTCCATTTTCATAACAATCAGACATTATATAGGGGAGTTTTTGAAATATGCAGTTCATATGTCATGACGGTACCATTGTGATGCATATGAAAAATATTAAATTGCAAGAATCTTAGAATTTGTTCCACCAGTTTTGTATTTCACATGCTGCTGGATATTATAATATGTGATTTGAGGTGATGGAGTGAAAATCCTAGGACTAGTATGAAAAGTGTAAATTATATGTATTGGATTATACACAAAAATCTGTACTTTTTTGCAAAGCACTTGCAATTACAAAGTTGTTAGTGATTTTGCATAGAATCATATGAGATCATGATTGTCCTTCTACATGAAAGCATGGAGGGCAGGAGAGTTTTTTGGCCGTTATAGCGCCACCTAGGTGTGCATGTCTGCCAAAATGTATGTGCCGGTCTAGACACCCAATAGGTACATGTGTGTGAAATTTGGAGTGAATACATGAAAGTATGCCTGAGATACAGCAGAATATGTGGATTTTTGGCGAAGGAATTTTCGACGCTTGACTTCTGATGCATGTGGCCACGCCCATGTGCAGAAATGTGCACTTTGGCTCCATAACTATTAAAGTTCAGACTCTTCTGAACACCTAGATACCACATATGTGCATGTATGTGAAAAATCCAGGGACTAGTACGCGCTCAAAAATGTGTGGGTATTTGCATATTATGCAAATTAGCTCGACATGTAAGGGGCGGAGCATATCGCTTCAATGGAACTTTTTTTAGATGAGCTCATGCCTGATCAGATGCAGTTTGAATTTTATCTCTAGGACATACGGTGTAGGAGAAACACCTGTGTAAACTTTTTCATGCGATTTTGTGCGCTATAGCGCCACCTATGGTCGGATCGGGCTGGCGTGTTGCGCCTGAGTAGCGGAGAGGAGTACTACAAGTTGGCCAAAGGAGAAGTCTGTAGGACTTACGGTTTAGGCTGCACGACGCGTTTTAGGGCAGAAAAAGAAGAATAATAATAATAAATATAGCCGCAAGCGGCAATTACGGGGTCCAAGCGCAGGGTATGGGCACCATCTGGCACGCCTGAGATGCGTAAGCATGTGTGTGTAATCACTGGGTAGGTATGGGTGAAGCAATGTGTATATGAAACCTATAGGTAGGCCATTGCATGTGTGTGCATGTGTAAGAAAGATGTAGGAGTAATTCAGGAAATTCTAGTATAGCGCCACCTAGTTGTGCAATTCCCGTCATACTTGAGCATGTCTTAGAGAGTGTGTAGATGAACATAATATGTGAGTTTCATGTTGATTGGCATATGATAAGCTTGTGAAATGTTAACTGAAAGCTGATTGGTCGATAGCGGCGGCCATATTGGACATATGATGGTGCAGGTCAAGGACCTGTGTCATAGGTGCATATAGATGATGCGTACCAAGTTTGGAGTTATTTGGCCAATCGGTGTGGGCAGGAGAGTTTTTTGGCCGTTATAGCGCCACCTAGGTGTGCATGTCTGCCAAAATGTATGTACCGGTCTAGACACCTAATAGGTACATGTGTGTGAAATTTGGAGTGAATACATGAAAGTATGCCTGAGATACAGCAGAATATGTGGATTTTTGGCGAAGAAATTTTCTACGCTTGACTTGTGATGCATGTGGCCACGCCCATGTGCAGAAATGTGCACTTTGGCTCCATAACAATTAAAGTTCAGACTCTTGTGAGCGCCTGGATACCACATATGTGCATGTATGTGAAAAATCCAGGGACTAGTACGCGCTCAAAAATGTGTGCAAATTTGCATATTATGCAAATTAGCTCGACATGTAAGGGGCGGAGCATATGGCTTCAATGGAACTTTTTTTAGATGAGCACATGCCTGATCAGGTGAAGTTTACATTTTGTCTCTAGGACATACGGTTTAGGAGAAACACCAGTTTAAACTTTTTCATGCGTTTTTGTGCGCTATAGCGCCACCTATGGTCGGATCGGGCTGGCGTGTTGCGCCTGAGTAGCGGAGAGGAGTACTACAAGTTGGCCAAAGGAGAAGTCTGTAGGTCTTACGGTTTAGGCTGCACAACGAGTTTTAAGGCAGAAAAAAAATTGGCATATGAAAAGCTTGTGAAAGGTGTACTGAAAGCTTATTGGTCGATAGCGGCGGCCATATTGGACATATGATGGTGCAGGTCAAGGACCTGTGTCATAGGTGCATATAGATGATGCGTACCAAGTTTGGAGTTATTTGGCCAATCGGTGTGGGCAGGAGAGTTTTTTGGCCGTTATAGCGCCACCTAGATGTGCATGTCTGCCAAAATGCATGTGCAGGTCTAGACACCCAGTAGGTACATGTGTGTGAAATTTGGTATGAATACGTGAAAGAATGCCTGAGATATAGCAGAATATGTGGATTTTTGGCGAAGGAATTTTCTACGCTTGACTTGTGATGCATGTGGCCACGCCCATGTGCAGAAATGTGCACTTTGGCTCCATAACAATTAAAGTTCAGACTCTTCTGAGCGCCTGGATATCACATATGTGCATGTATGTGAAAAATCCAGGGACTAGTACGCGCTCAAAAATGTGTGCAAATTTGCATATTATGCAAATTAGCTCGACATGTAAGGGGCGGAGCATATGGCTTCAATGGAACTTTTTTTAGATGAGCACATGCCTGATCAGATGAAGTTTACATTTTGTCTCTAGGACATACGGTTTAGGAGAAACACCAGTTTAAACTTTTTCATGCGTTTTTGTGCGCTATAGCGCCACCTAGGGTCGTATCGGGCTGGCGTGTTGCGCCTGAGTAGCGGAGAGGAGTACTACAAGTTGGCCAAAGGAGAAGTCTGTAGGTCTTACGGTTTAGGCTGCACAACGCGTTTTAGCGGAGAAAAAGAATAATAATAATAATAATAATAATAATAATAATAATAATAATAATAATAATCGGAACAATTACAATAGGGTTCCAGCACCGGTGGTGCTTGGACCCCTAAATATAGCCGCAAGCGGCAATTACGGGGTCCAAGCGCAGGGTATGGGCACCATCTGGCACGCCTGAGATGCGTAAGCATGTGTGTGTAATCATTGGGTAGGTATGGGTGAAGCAATGTGTATATGAAACCTATAGGTAGGCCATTGCATGTGTGTGCATGTGTAAGAAAGATGTAGGGGTAATTCAGGAAATTCTAGTATAGCGCCACCTAGTGGTGCAATTCCCGTCATACTTGAGTATGTCTTAGAGGGTGTGTAGATGAACATAATATGTGAGTTTCATGTTGATTGGCATATGATAAGCTTGTGAAATGTGAACTGAAAGCTGATTGGTCGATAGCGGCGGCCATATTGGACATATGATGGAGCAGGTCAAGGACCTGTGTCATAGGTGCATATAGATGATGCATACCAAGTTTGGAGTTATTTGGCCAATCGGTGTGGGCAGGAGAGTTTTTTGGCTGTTATAGCGCCACCTAGGTGTGCATGTCTGCCAAAATGTATGTGCCGGTCTAGACACCCAATAGGTACATGTGTGTGAAATGTGGAGTGAATACATGAAGGTATGCCTGAGATACAGCAGAATATGTGGATTTTTGGCGAAGGAATTTTCTACGCTTGACTTGTGATGCATGTGGCCAAGCCCATGTGCAGAAATGTGCACTTTGGCTCCATAACAATTAAAGTTCAGACTCTTGTGAGCGCCTGGATACCACATATGTGCATATATGTGAAAAATCCAGGGACTAGTACGCGCTCAAAAATGTGAGCAAATTTGCATATTATGCAAATTAGCTCGACATGTAAGGGGCGGAGCATATGGCTTCAATGGAACTTTTTTTAGATGAGCTCATGCCTGATCAGATGCAGTTTGAATTTTATCTCTAGGACATATGGTGTAGGAGAAACACCTGTGTAAACTTTTTCATGCGTTTGAGTGCGCTGTAGCGCCACCTATGGGCGGATCGTGCTGACGTGTTGCACCTGAGTAGCGGAGAGGAGTACTACAAGTTGGCCAAAGGAGAAGTCTGTAGGTCTTACGGTTTGGGCTGCACAACGCGTTTTAAGGCAGAAAAAAAATTGGCATATGAAAAGCTTGTGAAAGGTGTACTGAAAGCTGATTGGTCGATAGCGGCGGCCATATTGGACATATGATGGTGCAGGTCAAGGACCTGTGTCATAGGTGCATATAGATGATGCGTACCAAGTTTGGAGTTATTTGGCCAATCGGTGTGGGCAGGAGAGTTTTTTGGCCGTTATAGCGCCACCTAGGTGTGCATGTCTTCCAAAATGTATGTGCCGGTCTAGACACCCAATAGGTACATGTGTGTGAAATTTGGAGTGAATACATGAAAGTATGCCTGAGATACAGCAGAATATGTGGATTTTTGGCGAAGGAATTTTCTACGCTTGACTTGTGATGCATGTGGCCACGCCCATGTGCAGAAATGTGCACTTTGGCTCCATAACAATTAAAGTTCAGACTCTTCTGAACGCATGGATACCACATATGTGCATGTATGTGAAAAATCCAGGGACTAGTACGCGCTCAAAAATGTGTGCAAATTTGCATATTATGCAAATTAGCTCGACATGTAAGGGGCGGAGCATATGGCTTCAATGGAACTTTATTTAGATGAGCTCATGCCTGATCATATGCAGTTTACATTTTGTCTCTAGGACATACGGTGTAGGAGAAACACCTGTGTAAACTTTTTCATGCGTTTGTGTGCGCTATAGCGCCACCTAGGGTCGTATCGGGCTGGCGTGTTGCGCCTGAGTAGCGGAGAGGAGTACTACAAGTTGGCCAAAGGAGAAGTCTGTAGGTCTTACGGTTTAGGCTGCACGATGCGTTTTAAGGCAGAAAAAAAATAATAATAATAATAATAATAATAAATATAGCCGCAAGCGGCAATTGGCGGGTTCACACACGAATAGGCCTCTTGGCCTCAATAGGCAGAGGCCCAAAAGGTCCATTAGACCCTAAATGTGAAAAGAAGCTGTTTGAGTGGAAAAAATGCACAAATAAATCAATGTGCAAAAAAAGGTTTAATTGGGGAACTAAAGGCCCAAAAGGATCAAAATAATGTGTATTGGGAAATTGAGTCAGATCATAGAACTAAATCACATGCTGAGATCAGCTTTGTGTGTGTGTTTGTGTGGTGTTTCATGTGAGAAATAGTTTTCAGTCCGTTCCGATGTTTGGCCACTAGATGGAGCCCAAGTACTACCATACTGATATCTCATTAATCTCAGTAATGCAATATGACATTTTGGTGAATTAAAAGGTTCATTTCTGGTCAAGCAGTGCACTTTTTGTTATAAGATGCAATTGCAATGTTATAGAACTTATTGATCTGGACAATACAAGACCAATTACTTGTCTGTATTCTGCATAACAAGATTGCAGCATGAGTTTTTATGTTTTCTTAGGTTTTTGGGTACTGTAGCGCCCCCGACAGGCCAATTTGAACCAAACTTGGCGTACCTCACAAGGACTTCAGGATATAAAAGCCTTTCAAATTGGGAATTGATTGCATACATGGTTTATGAGTTATAGCAATATAGGTCATATATGGCATGGCCACAATGATATAATGGGAAAATGGACCAATCAGAAAAATAAAAATCCAACATTTTTTTACTCAGTTTTTACCTACAGAGTCTACTGGTTATGCTCATAGCAATTTTTCCATAATTGGATCACATTCCTATGACTAGTTTGTAAATAGCTATTTTCAAACAATTGATGAATGTGACAAAAGTATGCATTTTTTAATAGGACTTGTAATTGCAAAGTTGTCAGGTCTACTGCAAGGAATAAAAAGAAACAAGTTGCATGTTCCTAAGTGAAAATTTGGAGGAGTTATGCATGATTTTCACAAATAGCGCCACCTAGTGGCCAAATGTTTCAAAACTGCACAGCATGACACATAGTCCTGAGATATGCACAGTGGTGAGGTTTCATGTTGTTTGGCCAATGGTAAGTCTGTCAAATGGCCAATTAATTCAAATAAAAATTAATTGGCTCATGGCGGCCATGTTTTTTGAGTGATGATGTCATCATTGTGTGTCTTGATATCACTTGGGCCCCTGATGATGCCTGTAAAGTTTTGGCTTGATGTGACTAATGGTTTCTGAGATACAGTTTTTCCCATGTTATAGCGCCCCCTATTGGACAATCGTGGCCAGCTTTGACGTATGACCTCGTAGTCATGTGCCCTAACAACGGTTAAAATTTTATGAAGATCGGTCAAAGCGTTGCTGAGATATGGCTGTTTAAGTAAATTTGGCCACGCCTTGGAGCTATTGATTGACATGTGACAACCAGACTGTATGCAAATCTCAAAATGTTTTTAAGCAACTTTGATAATGAGACTCTCCTGAATATTTTGACACCAAGGTTGTGGTGATCGGATGAAAAACCAGGGACTAGTACAAAAAAGTAGGTTTTGCATATTATGCAAATTAGCAAAAAATCTAAGTAGGCGGAGCTTAATGGTTCTTGAGGCTTTTTTGTTTGGCTTGAGCCAAGGAATCCATCAGAAGTGGAATTTTGTTTCTAGGCCCTACGGTTTGGGAGATATGGACCAAAACGCAAAATGGTGCGCTATAGCGCCACCATCAGGCCAATGTGGGTCTCTGTGCTTTAGCACGGTCTCGCAAAGAGACTACACCATTCTGCCAAGTTTGGTGTCTCTGGGCCTTACGGTCTAGGCTGCAGTATGCGTTTTATGCGGAGAAAAATAATAATAACTAGTACAAAAAAGTAGGTTTTGCATATTATGCAAATTAGCAAAAAATCTAAGTAGGCGGAGCTTAATAGTTCAAATTTATTTTTTATTTGCCTTGACCCAAGGAATCCAACAGAAGTGGAATTTTGTTTCTAGGCCCTACGTTGTGGGAGATATGGACCAAAACGCAAAATGCTGCGCTATAGCGCCACCATCAGGCCAATGTGGGTCCCTGTCTCTATTTCTCTCATTGCACACCTGCTGCACCTTGTTGCCAAGTTTGGTCTTTCTGGGCCTTACTGTCTAGGCTGCAGTATGCGTTTTACAGGGGGAAAAATAATAATAAGAAAAACTTCAGCAATTACAATAGGTTTCCCACACTGTGTGTGTGAACCCTAATAACAAGCGGCAATTGGCGGGTTCACACACGAATAGGCCACTTGGCTTCAATAGGCAATAGACCCAATAGGTCCTTTAGACCCAAAAGAAGCTGTTTGAGTGGAAAAAATGCACAAATAAATCAATGTGCAAAAAAATTTTCAATTGGGGCACTAAAGGCCCAAAAGGATCAAAATAATGTGTATTGGCAAAATGATTCAAATCACAGAACTAAATCACATGCTGAGATCAGCTTTGTGTGTGTGTTTGTGTGGTGTTTCACGTGAGCAATAGTTTTCAGTCCGTTCTGATGTTTGGCCACTAGATGGAGCCCAAGTACCACCATACTGATATCTCATTAATCTCAGTAATGCAATAAGACATTTTGGTGAATTAAAAGGTTCATTTCTGGTCAGGCAGTGCACTTTTTGTTATAAGATGCAATTGCAATGTTATAGAACTTATTGATCTGGATCATACAAGACCAATTACTTGTCTGTATTCTGCATAACAAGATTGCAGCATGAGTTTTTATGTTTTCTTAGGTTTTTGGGTACTGTAGCGCCCCCGACAGGCCAATTTGAACCAAACTTGGCATACCTCACAAGGACTTCAGGATATAAAAGCCTTTCAAATTGGGAGTTGATTGCATACATGGTTTATGAGTTATAGCAATATAGGTCATATATGGCATGGCCACAATGATATAATGGGAAAATGGACCAATCAGATAAATAAAAATCCAACATTTTTTTAATCAGTTTTTACCTACAGAGTCTACTGATTATGCTCATAGCAATTTTTCCATAATTGGATCAAATTCCTATGACTAGTTTGTAAATAGCTATTTTCAAACAATAGATGAATGTGACAAAAGTATGCATTTTTTAATAGGACTTGTAATTGCAAAGTTGTCAGGTCTACTGCAAGGAATAAAAAGAAACAAGTTGCATGTTCCTAAGTGAAAATTTGGAGGAGTTATGCATGATTTTCACAAATAGCGCCACCTAGTGGCCAAATGTTTTAAAACTGCACAGCATGACACATAGTCCTGGGATATGCACAGTGGTGAGGTTTCATGTTGTTTGGCCAATGGTAAGTCTGTCAAATGGCCAATTAATTCAAATAAAAATTAATTGGCTCATGGCGGCCATGTTTTTTGAGTGATGATGTCATCATTGCGTGTCTTGATATCACTTGGGCCCCTGATGATGCCTGTAAAGTTTTGGCTTGATGTGACTAATGGTTTCTGAGATACAGTTTTTCCCATGTTATAGCGCCCCCTATTGGACAATCGTGGCCAGCTTTGACGTATGACCTCGTAGTCATGTGCCCTAACAACGGTTAAAATTTTATGAAGATCGGTCAAAGCGTTGCTGAGATATGGCTGTTTAAGTAAATTTGGCCACGCCTCGGAGCTATTGATTGACATGTGACAGCCAGACTATATGCAAATCTCAAAATGTTTTTAAGCAACTTTGATAATGAGATTCTCCTGAATATTTTGACACCAAGGTTGTGGTGATCCGATAAAAAACCAGGGACTAGTATAAAAAAGTAGGTTTTGCATATTATGCAAATTAGCAAAAAATCTAAGTAGGCGGAGCTTAATGGTTCTTGAGGCTTTTTTGTTTGGCTTGAGCCAAGGAATCCATCAGAAGTGGAATTTTGTTTCTAGGCCCTACGGTTTGGGAGATATGGACCAAAACGCAAAATGGTGCGCTATAGCGCCACCATCAGGCCAATGTGGGTCTCTGTGCTTTAGCACGGTCTCGCAAAGAGACTACACCATTCTGCCAAGTTTGGTGTCTCTGGGCCTTACGGTCTAGGCTGCAGTATGCGTTTTATGCGGAGAAAAATAATAATAATAAATATAGCCGCAAGCGGCAATTGGCGGGTTCACACACGAATAGGCCACTTGGCTTCAATAGGCAATAGACCCAATAGGTCCTTTAGACCCAAAAGAAGCTGTTTGAGTGGAAAAATGCACAAATAAACCAATGTGCAAAAAAAGGTTCAATTGGGGCACTAAAGGCCCAAAAGGATCAAAATAATGTGTATTGGGAAATTGAGTCAGATCACAGAACTAAATCACATGCTGAGATCAGCTTTGTGTGTGTGTTTGTGTGGTGTTTCATGTGAGCAATAGTTTTCAGTCCGTTCCGATGTTTGGCCACTAGATGGAGCCCAAGTACTACCATACTGATATCTCATTAATCTCAGTAATGCAATATGACATTTTGGTGAATTAAAAGGTTCATTTCTGGTCAGGCAGTGCACTTTTTGTTATAAGATGCAATTGCAATGTTATAGAACTTATTGATCTGGATCATACAAGACCAATTACTTGTCTGTATTCTGCATAACAAGATTGCAGCATGAGTTTATATGTTTTCTTAGGTTTTTGGGTACTGTAGCGCCCCCGACAGGCCAATTTAAACCAAACTTGGCATACCTCACAAGGACTTCGGGATATAAAAGCCTTTCAAATTGGGAGTTGATTGCATACATGGTTTATGAGTTATAGCAATATAGGTCATATATGGCATGGCCACAATGATATAATGGGAAAATGGCCCAATGAGAAAAATAAAAATCCAAAAATTTTTTAATCACTTTTTACCTACAGAGTCTACTGATTATGCTCATAGCAATTTTGCCATAATTGGATCAAATTCCTATGACTAGTTTGTAAATAGCTATTTTCAAACAATAGATGAATGTGACAAAAGTATGCATTTTTTAATAGGACTTGTAATTGCAAAGTTGTCAGGTCTACTGCAAGGAATAAAAAGAAACAAGTTGCATGTTCCTAAGTGAAAATTTGGAGGAGTTATGCATGATTTTCACAAATAGCGCCACCTAGTGGCCAAATGTTTTAAAACTGCACAGCATGACACATAGTCCTGGGATATGCACAGTGGTGAGGTTTCATGTTGTTTGGCCAATGGTAAGTCTGTCAAATGGCCAATTAATTCAAATAAAAATTAATTGGCTCATGGCGGCCATGTTTTTTGAGTGATGATGTCATCATTGTGTGTCTTGATATCACTTGGGCCCCTGATGATGCCTGTAAAGTTTTGGCTTGATGTGACTAATGGTTTCTGAGATACAGTTTTTCCCATGTTATAGCGCCCCCTATTGGACAATCGTGGCCAGCTTTGACGTATGACCTCGTAGTCATGTGCCCTAACAACGGTTAAAATTTTATGAAGATCGGTCAAAGCGTTGCTGAGATATGGCTGTTTAAGTAAATTTGGCCACGCCTTGGAGCTATTGATTGACATGTGACAACCAGACTGTATGCAAATCTCAAAATGTTTTTAAGCAACTTTGATAATGAGACTCTCCTGAATATTTTGACACCAAGGTTGTGGTGATCGGATGAAAAACCAGGGACTAGTACAAAAAAGTAGGTTTTGCATATTATGCAAATTAGCAAAAAATCTAAGTAGGCGGAGCTTAATGGTTCTTGAGGCTTTTTTGTTTGGCTTGAGCCAAGGAATCCATCAGAAGTGGAATTTTGTTTCTAGGCCCTACGGTTTGGGAGATATGGACCAAAACGCAAAATGGTGCGCTATAGCGCCACCATCAGGCCAATGTGGGTCCCTGTCTCTATTTCTCTCATTGCACACCTGCTGCACCTTGGTGCCAAGTTTGGTCTTTCTGGGCCTTACGGTTTAGGCTGCAGTATGCGTTTTACAGGGGGAAAAATAATAATAATAAGAAAAATCTCAGCAATTACAATAGGTTTCCCACACTACGTGTGTGAACCCTAATAATAATAAGAAAGAAAAAACCCGACAATTACAATAGGTTTCCCACACTACGTGTGTGAACCCTAAATATAGCCGCAAGCGGCAATTACGGGGTCCAAGCACAGGGTATGGGCACCATCTGGCACGCCTGAGATGCGTAAGCATGTGTGTGTAATCACTGGGTAGGTATGGGTGAAGCAATGTGTATATGAAACCTATAGGTAGGCCATTGCATGTGTGTGCATGTGTAAGAAAGATGTAGGGGTAATTCAGGAAATTCTAGTATAGCGCCACCTAGTGGTGCAATTCCCGTCATACTTGAGTATGTCTTAGAGGGTGTGTAGATGAACATAATATGTGAGTTTCATGTTGATTGGCTTATGATAAGCTTGTGAAATGTGAACTGAAAGCTGATTGGTCGATAGCGGCGGCCATATTGGACATATGATGGTGCAGGTCAAGGACCTGTGTCATAGGTGCATATAGATGATGCGTACCAAGTTTGGAGTTATTTGGCCAATCGGTGTGGGCAGGAGAGTTTTTTGGCCGTTATAGCGCCACCTAGGTGTGCATGTCTGCCAAAATGTATGTACCGGTCTAGACACCCAATAGGTACATGTGTGTGAAATTTGGAGTGAATACATGAAAGTATGCCTGAGATACAGCAGAATATGTGGATTTTTGGCGAAGGAATTTTCTACGCTTGACTTGTGATGCATGTGGCCACGCCCATGTGCAGAAATGTGCACTTTGGCTCCATAACAATTAAAGTTCAGACTCTTGTGAGCGCCTGGATACCACATATGTGCATGTATGTGAAAAATCCAGGGACTAGTACGCGCTCAAAAATTTGTGCAAATTTGCATATTATGCAAATTAGCTCGACATGTAAGGGGCGGAGCATATGGCTTCAATGGAACTTTTTTTAGATGAGCACATGCCTGATCAGGTGAAGTTTACATTTTGTCTCTAGGACATACGGTTTAGGAGAAACACCAGTTTAAACTTTTTCATGCGTTTTTGTGCGCTATAGCGCCACCTATGGTCGGATCGGGCTGGCGCGTTGCGCCTGAGTAGCGGAGAGGAGTAATACAAGTTGGCCAAAGGAGAAGTCTGTAGGTCTTACAGTTTAGGCTGCACAACGCGTTTTAAGGCAGAAAAAAAATTGGCATATGAAAAGCTTGTGAAAGGTGTACTGAAAGCTGATTGGTCGATAGCGGCGGCCATGTTGGACATATGATGGTGCAGATCAAGGACCTGTGTCATAGGTGCATATAGATGATGCGTACCAAGTTTGGAGTTATTTGGCCAATCGGTGTGGGCAGGAGAGTTTTTTGGCCGTTATAGCGCCACCTAGGTGTGCATGTCTGCCAAAATGCATGTGCAGGTCTAGACACCCAATAGGTACATGTGTGTGAAATTTGGAGTGAATACATGAAAGTATGCCTGAGATACAGCAGAATATGTGGATTTTTGGCGAAGGAATTTTCGACGCTTGACTTGTGATGCATGTGGCCACGCCCATGTGCAGAAATGTGCACTTTGGCTCCATAACTTTTAAAGTTCAGACTCTTCTGAACGTTTTGATACCACATATGTGCATGTATGTGAAAAATCCAGGGACTAGTACGCGCTCAAAAATGTGTGCAAATTTGCATATTATGCAAATTAGCTCGACATGTAAGGGGCGGAGCTTATGGGTTCAAATGTATTTTTTGTAGAATGGAAGATGACTGATCAGATGCAATTGGAATTTTTTGTTTATGACATACGGTGTAGGCGTGACAATTTTTTGCGCTCTATAGCGCCACCTATGGTCGGATCGGGCTGGCGTGTTGCGCCTGAGTAGCGGAGAGGAGTACTACAAGTTGGCCAAAGGAGAAGTCTGTAGGTGTTACGGTTTGGTCTGCACAACGCGTTTTAGGGCAGAAAAAGAAGAATAATAATAATAATCGGAACAATTACAATAGGGTTCCAGCACCTTCAGTGCTTGGACCCCTAAATATAGCCGCAAGCGGCAATTACGGGGTCCAAGCACAGGGTATGGGCACCATCTGGCACGCCTGAGATGCGTAAGCATGTGTTTGTAATCACTGGGTAGGTATGGGTGAAGCAATGTGTATAAGAAACCTATAGGTAGGCCATTGCATGTGTGTGCATGTGTAAGAAAGATGTAGGGGTAATTCAGGAAATTCTAGTATAGCGCCACCTAGTGGTGCAATTCCCATCATACTTGAGTATGTCTTAGAGGGTGTGTAGATGAACATAATATGTGAGTTTCATGTTGATTGGCTTATGATAAGCTTGTGAAATGTGAACTGAAAGCTGATTGGTCGATAGCGGCGGCCATATTGGACATATGATGGTGCAGGTCAAGGACCTGTGTCATAGGTGCATATAGATGATGCGTACCAAGTTTGGAGTTATTTGGCCAATCGGTGTGGGCAGGAGAGTTTTTTGGCCGTTATAGCGCCACCTAGGTGTGCATGTCTGCCAAAATGTATGTACCGGTCTAGACACCCAATAGGTACATGTGTGTGAAATTTGGAGTGAATACATGAAAGTATGCCTGAGATACAGCAGAATATGTGGATTTTTGGCGAAGAAATTTTCTACGCTTGACTTGTGATGCATGTGGCCACACCCATGTGCAGAAATGTGCACTTTGGCTCCATAACAATTAAAGTTCAGACTCTTGTGAGCGCCTGGATACCACATATGTGCATGTATGTGAAAAATCCAGGGACTAGTACGTGCTCAAAAATTTGTGCAAATTTGCATATTATGCAAATTAGCTCGACATGTAAGGGGCGGAGCATATGGCTTCAATGGAACTTTTTTTAGATGAGCACATGCCTGATCAGGTGAAGTTTACATTTTGTCTCTAGGACATACGGTTTAGGAGAAACACCAGTTTAAACTTTTTCATGCGTTTTTGTGCGCTATAGCGCCACCTATGGTCGGATCGGGCTGGCGTGTTGCGCCTGAGTAGCGGAGAGGAGTACTACAAGTTGGCCAAAGGAGAAGTCTGTAGGTCTTACGGTTTAGGCTGCACAACGCGTTTTAAGGCAGAAAAAAAATTGGCATATGCAAAGCTTGTGAAAGGTGTACTGAAAGCTGATTGGTCGATAGCGGCGGCCATATTGGACATATGATGGTGCAGATCAAGGACCTGTGTCATAGGTGCATATAGATGATGCGTACCAAGTTTGGAGTTATTTGGCCAATCGGTGTGGGCAGGAGAGTTTTTTGGCCGTTATAGCGCCACCTAGGTGTGCATGTCTGCCAAAATGCATGTGCAGGTCTAGACACCCAATAGGTACATGTGTGTGAAATTTGGAGTGAATACATGAAAGTATGCCTGAGATACAGCAGAATATGTGGATTTTTGGCGAAGGAATTTTCGACGCTTGACTTGTGATGCATGTGGCCACGCCCATGTGCAGAAATGTGCACTTTGGCTCCATAACTTTTAAAGTTCAGACTCTTCTGAACGTTTTGATACCACATATGTGCATGTATGTGAAAAATCCAGGGACTAGTACGCGCTCAAAAATGTGTGCAAATTTGCATATTATGCAAATTAGCTCGACATGTAAGGGGCGGAGCTTATGGGTTCAAATGTATTTTTTGTAGAATGGAAGATGACTGATCAGATGCAATTGGAATTTTTTGTTTATGACATACGGTGTAGGCGTGACAATTTTTTGCGCTCTATAGCGCCACCTATGGTCGGATCGGGCTGGCGTGTTGCGCCTGAGTAGCGGAGAGGAGTACTACAAGTTGGCCAAAGGAGAAGTCTGTAGGTGTTACGGTTTGGTCTGCACAACACGTTTTAGGGCAGAAAAAGAAGAATAATAATAATAATCGGAACAATTACAATAGGGTTCCAGCACCTTCAGTGCTTGGACCCCTAAATATAGCCGCAAGCGGCAATTACGGGGTCCAAGCTGAGGTTTGGCAAGATTTGCGCACCCACTGGTACATCATGTAAAGGTATTTGAAATGTATATGAAAGTATATGAAGCACGTTCGTGAATGAAGTGCCTGCTAAAAAAACAGAATCTAAATTGCAGCTTTTAAAACTTATGGTGGTGTGCTGCCCGGCGCGGGATTCGAACCGCCATTGTCCACATGCATTGTGGCCGGGAGCACCTTGCTCTACCCATTGAGCTAATGGGCCTGACCCGATTACAGGCTCAACTCTAGCTCTTTTGAGGAAAAGAATGACCTTTGCATCAGCATGCATGTTCAGCATGGAAAATGAAAATATTCACAGTACAACCATTTGTGGTGGTTTGTAACAAGTTTGGAGTTATTTGGGCAATCGGTGTGGGCAGGAGAGTTTTTTGGCCGTTATAGCGCCACCTAGGTGTGCATGTCTGCCAAAATGTATGTGCAGGTCTAGACACCCAATAGGTACATGTGTGTGAAATTTGGAGTGAATACGTGAAAGCATGCCTGAGATACAGCAGAATATGTGGATTTTTGGCGAAGAATTTTTTTACCTTTGACTTGTGAGGCATGTGGCCACGCCCATGTGTGGAAATGTGCACTTTTGCTCTGCTAGAATCAAAGTTCAGACTCTTCTGAACATTTTGATACCACATATGTGCATGTATGTGAAAAATCCAGTGACTAGTTCGCGCTCAAAAATGTGTGTGTATTTGCATATTATGCAAATTAGCTCGAAATGTAAGGGGCGGAGCTAATAGCTTCAAATTTATTTTTTGTAGAATGGAAGATGACTGATCAGATGCAATTGGAATTTTTTGTTTATGACATACGGTGTAGGCGTGACAATTTTTTGCGCTCTATAGCGCCACCTATGGGCGGATCGAGCTGGCGTGTTGCGCCTGAGTAGCAGAGAGGAGTACTACAAGTTGGCCAAAGGAGAAGTCTGTAGGTGTTACGGATTAGGCTGCACGATGCATTTTAGCGGACTGAAAGCTGATTGGTCGATAGCGGCGGCCATATTGGACATATGATGGTGCAGGTCAAGGACCTGTGCCGTAGGTGCATATAGATGATGCGTACCAAGTTTGGAGTTATTTGGCCAATCGGTGTGGGCAGGAGAGTTTTTTGGCCGTTATAGCGCCACCTAGATGTGCATGTCTGCCAAAATGCATGTGCAGGTCTAGACACCCAGTAGGTACATGTATGTGAAATTTGGTGTGAATACGTGAAAGCATGCCTGAGATATAACAGAATATGTGTATTTTTGGCGAAGGATTTTTTGACCTTTGACTTTTGAGGTATGTGGCCACGCCCATGTGCAGAAATGTGCACTTTTGCTCTGCTAGAATCAAAGTTCAGAGTCTTGTGAGCGCCTGGATACCACATACGTGCATGTATGTGAAAAATCCAGGGACTAGTTCGCGCTCAAAAATGTGTGCGTATTTGCATGTTATGCAAATTAGCTCGACATGTAAGGGGCGGAGCATATTGCTTCAATGAAACTTTTTTTAGATGAGCACATGCCTGATCAGATGAAGTTTACATTTTGTCTCTAGGACATACGGTTTAGGAGAAACACCTGTTTAAACTTTTTCATGCGTTTGTGTGCGCTATAGCGCCACCTATGGTCGGATCGGGCTGGCGTGTTGCGCCTGAGTAGCGGAGAGGAGTACTACAAGTTGGCCAAAGGAGAAGTCTGTAGGACTTACGGTTTAGGCTGCACGACGCGTTTTAAGGCAGAAAAAGAAGAATAATAATAATAAATATAGCCGCAAGCGGCAATTACGGGGTCCAAGCTGAGGTTTGGCAAGATTTGCGCACCCACTGGTACATCATGTAAAGGTATATGAAATGTATATGAAAGTATATGAAGCACGTTCGTGAATGAAGTGCCTGCTAAAAAAACAGAATCTAAATTGCAGCTTTTAAAACTTATGGTGGTGTGCTGCCCGGCGCGGGATTCGAACCGCCATTGTCCACATGCATTGTAGCTGGGAGCACCTTGTTCTACCCATTGAGCTAATGGGCCTGACCCGATTACAGGCTCAACTCTAGCTCTTTTGAGGAAAAGAATGACCTTTGCATCAGCATGCATGTTCAGCATGGAAATTAAAATATTCACAGTACAACCATTTGTGGTGGTTTGTAACAAGTTTGGAGTTATTTGGGCAATCGGTGTGGGCAGGAGAGTTTTTTGGCCGTTATAGCGCCACCTAGGTGTGCATGTCTGCCAAAATGTATGTGCAGGTCTAGACACCCAATAGGTACATGTGTGTGAAATTTGGAGTGAATACGTGAAAGCATGCCTGAGATACAGCAGAATATGTGGATTTTTGGCGAAGAATTTTTTTACCTTTGACTTGTGAGGCATGTGGCCACGCCCATGTGTGGAAATGTGCACTTTTGCTCTGCTAGAATCAAAGTTCAGACTCTTCTGAACATTTTGATACCACATATGTGCATGTATGTGAAAAATCCAGGGACTAGTTCGCGCTCAAAAATGTGTGTGTATTTGCATATTATGCAAATTAGCTCGAAATGTAAGGGGCGGAGCTAATAGCTTCAAATTTATTTTTTGTAGAATGGAAGATGACTGATCAGATGCAATTGGAATTTTTTGTTTATGACATACGGTGTAGGCGTGACAATTTTTTGCGCTCTATAGCGCCACCTATGGGCGGATCGAGCTGGCGTGTTGCGCCTGAGTAGCAGAGAGGAGTACTACAAGTTGGCCAAAGGAGAAGTCTGTAGGTGTTACGGATTAGGCTGCACGATGCATTTTAGCGGACTGAAAGCTGATTGGTCGATAGCGGCGGCCATATTGGACATATGATGGTGCAGGTCAAGGACCTGTGCCATAGGTGCATATAGATGATGCGTACCAAGTTTGGAGTTATTTGGCCAATCGGTGTGGGCAGGAGAGTTTTTTGGCCGTTATAGCGCCACCTAGGTGTGCATGTCTGCCAAAATGTATGTGCAGGTCTAGACACCCAATAGGTGCATGTATGTGAAATTTGGTGTGAATACGTGAAAGCATGCCTGAGATATAGCAGAATATGTGTATTTTTGGCGAAGGATTTTTTGACCTTTGACTTGTGAGGTATGTGGCCACGCCCATGTGCAGAAATGTGCACTTTTGCTCTGCTAGAATCAAAGTTCAGACTCTTGTGAGCGCCTGGATACCACATATGTGCATGTATGTGAAAAATCCAGGGACTAGTTCGCGCTCAAAAATGTGTGCGTATTTGCATGTTATGCAAATTAGCTCGACATGTAAGGGGCGGAGCATATGGCTTCAATGGAACTTTTTTTAGATGAGCACATGCCTGATCAGATGAAGTTTACATTTTGTCTCTAGGACATACGGTTTAGGAGAAACACCTGTTTAAACTTTTTCATGCATTTGTGTGCGCTATAGCGCCACCTATGGTCGGATCGGGCTGGCGTGTTGCGCCTGAGTAGCGGAGAGGAGTACTACAAGTTGGCCAAAGGAGAAGTCTGTAGGTCTTACGGTTTAGGCTGCACAACGCGTTTTAGCGGAGAAAAAGAATAATAATAATAATAATAATAATAAATATAGCCGCAAGCGGCAATTACGGGGTCCAAGCTGAGGTTTGGCAAGATTTGCGCACCCACTGGTACATCATGTAAAGGTATTTGAAATGTATATGAAAGTATATGAAGCACGTTCGTGAATGAAGTGCCTGCTAAAAAAACAGAATCTAAATTGCAGCTTTTAAAACTTATGGTGGTGTGCTGCCCGGCGCGGGATTCGAACCGCCATTGTCCACATGCATTGTGGCCGGGAGCACCTTGCTCTACCCATTGAGCTAATGGGCCTGACCCGATTACAGGCTCAACTCTAGCTCTTTTGAGGAAAAGAATGACCTTTGCATCAGCATGCATGTTCAGCATGGAAAATGAAAATATTCACAGTACAACCATTTGTGGTGGTTTGTAACAAGTTTGGAGTTATTTGGGCAATCGGTGTGGGCAGGAGAGTTTTTTGGCCGTTATAGCGCCACCTAGGTGTGCATGTCTGCCAAAATGTATGTGCAGGTCTAGACACCCAATAGGTACATGTGTGTGAAATTTGGAGTGAATACGTGAAAGCATGCCTGAGATACAGCAGAATATGTGGATTTTTGGCGAAGAATTTTTTTACCTTTGACTTGTGAGGCATGTGGCCACGCCCATGTGTGGAAATGTGCACTTTTGCTCTGCTAGAATCAAAGTTCAGACTCTTCTGAACATTTTGATACCACATATGTGCATGTATGTGAAAAATCCAGTGACTAGTTCGCGCTCAAAAATGTGTGTGTATTTGCATATTATGCAAATTAGCTCGAAATGTAAGGGGCGGAGCTAATAGCTTCAAATTTATTTTTTGTAGAATGGAAGATGACTGATCAGATGCAATTGGAATTTTTTGTTTATGACATACGGTGTAGGCGTGACAATTTTTTGCGCTCTATAGCGCCACCTATGGGCGGATCGAGCTGGCGTGTTGCGCCTGAGTAGCAGAGAGGAGTACTACAAGTTGGCCAAAGGAGAAGTCTGTAGGTGTTACGGATTAGGCTGCACGATGCATTTTAGCGGACTGAAAGCTGATTGGTCGATAGCGGCGGCCATATTGGACATATGATGGTGCAGGTCAAGGACCTGTGCCGTAGGTGCATATAGATGATGCGTACCAAGTTTGGAGTTATTTGGCCAATCGGTGTGGGCAGGAGAGTTTTTTGGCCGTTATAGCGCCACCTAGGTGTGCATGTCTGCCAAAATGTATGTGCAGGTCTAGACACCCAATAGGTGCATGTATGTGAAATTTGGTGTGAATACGTGAAAGCATGCCTGAGATATAACAGAATATGTGTATTTTTGGCGAAGGATTTTTTGACCTTTGACTTTTGAGGTATGTGGCCACGCCCATGTGCAGAAATGTGCACTTTTGCTCTGCTAGAATCAAAGTTCAGAGTCTTGTGAGCGCCTGGATACCACATACGTGCATGTATGTGAAAAATCCAGGGACTAGTTCGCGCTCAAAAATGTGTGCGTATTTGCATGTTATGCAAATTAGCTCGACATGTAAGGGGCGGAGCATATTGCTTCAATGAAACTTTTTTTAGATGAGCACATGCCTGATCAGATGAAGTTTACATTTTGTCTCTAGGACATACGGTTTAGGAGAAACACCTGTTTAAACTTTTTCATGCGTTTGTGTGCGCTATAGCGCCACCTATGGTCGGATCGGGCTGGCGTGTTGCGCCTGAGTAGCGGAGAGGAGTACTACAAGTTGGCCAAAGGAGAAGTCTGTAGGACTTACGGTTTAGGCTGCACGACGCGTTTTAAGGCAGAAAAAGAAGAATAATAATAATAATAATAATAATAATAATAATAATCAGAACAAAACCAATAGGGTTCCAGCACCGCTGGTGCTTGGACCCCTAATAATAATAATAATAATAATAATAATCTGAACAAATACAATAGGGTTCCAGCACCTTCAGTGCTTGGACCCCTAATAATAATAATAATAAATATAGCCGCAAGCGGCAATTACGGGGTCCAAGCGCAGGGTATGGGCACCATCTGGCACGCCTGAGATGCGTAAGCATGTGTGTGTAATCACTGGGTAGGTATGGGTGAAGCAATGTGTATATGAAACCTATAGGTAGGCCATTGCATGTGTGTGCATGTGTAAGAAAGATGTAGGGGTAATTCAGGAAATTCTAGTATAGCGCCACCTAGTGGTGCAATTCCCGTCATACTTGAGTATGTCTTAGAGGGTGTGTAGATGAACATAATATGTGAGTTTCATGTTGATTGGCATATGATAAGCTTGTGAAATGTGAACTGAAAGCTGATTGGTCGATAGCGGCGGCCATATTGGACATATGATGGTGCAGGTCAAGGACCTGTGTCATAGGTGCATATAGATGATGCGTACCAAGTTTGGAGTTATTTGGCCAATCGGTGTGGGCAGGAGAGTTTTTTGGCTGTTATAGCGCCACCTAGGTGTGCATGTCTGCCAAAATGTATGTGCCGGTCTAGACACCCAATAGGTACATGTGTGTGAAATTTGGAGTGAATACATGAAAGTATGCCTGAGATACAGCAGAATATGTGGATTTTTGGCGAAGGAATTTTCTACGCTTGACTTGTGATGCATGTGGCCAAGCCCATGTGCAGAAATGTGCACTTTGGCTCCATAACAATTAAAGTTCAGACTCTTGTGAGCGCCTGGATACCACATATGTGCATATATGTGAAAAATCCAGGGACTAGTACGCGCTCAAAAATGTGAGCAAATTTGCATATTATGCAAATTAGCTCGACATGTAAGGGGCGGAGCATATGGCTTCAATGGAACTTTTTTTAGATGAGCACATGCCTGATCAGGTGAAGTTTACATTTTGTCTCTAGGACATACGGTTTAGGAGAAACACCAGTTTAAACTTTTTCATGCGTTTTTGTGCGCTATAGCGCCACCTATGGTCGGATCGGGCTGGCGTGTTGCGCCTGAGTAGCGGAGAGGAGTACTACAAGTTGGCCAAAGGAGAAGTCTGTAGGTCTTACGGTTTAGGCTGCACAACGCGTTTTAAGGCAGAAAAAAAATTGGCATATGCAAAGCTTGTGAAAGGTGTACTGAAAACTGATTGGTCGATAGCGGTGGCCATATTGGACATATGATGGTGCAGATCAAGGACCTGTGTCATAGGTGCATATAGATGATGCGTACCAAGTTTGGAGTTATTTGGCCAATCGGTGTGGGCAGGAGAGTTTTTTGGCCGTTATAGCGCCACCTAGGTGTGCATGTCTGCCAAAATGCATGTGCAGGTCTAGACACCCAATAGGTACATGTATGTGAAATTTGGTATGAATACGTGAAAGAATGCCTGAGATATAGCAGAATATGTGCATTTTTGGCGAAGGAATTTTCTACGCTTGACTTGTGATGCATGTGGCCACGCCCATGTGCAGAAATGTGCACTTTGGCTCCATAATAATTAAAGTTCAGACTCTTCTGAACGTTTTGATGCCACATATGTGCATGTATGTGAAAAATCCAGGGACTAGTACGCGCTCAAAAATGTGTGCAAATTTGCATATTATGCAAATTAGCTCGACATGTAAGGGGCGGAGCTTATGGGTTCAAATGTATTTTTTGTAGAATGGAAGAAGACTGATCAGATGCAATTGGAATTTTTTGTTTATGACATACGGTGTAGGCGTGACAATTTTTTGCGCTCTATAGCGCCACCTATGGTCGGATCGGGCCGGCGTGTTGCGCCTGAGTAGCGGAGAGGAGTACTACAAGTTGGCCAAAGGAGAAGTCTGTAGGTGCTACGGTTTAGGCTGCACAACGCGTTTTAGCGGAGAAAAAGAATAATAATAAATATAGCCGCAAGCGGCAATTACGGGGTCCAAGCACAGGGTATGGGCACCATCTGGCACGCCTGAGATGCATAAGCATGTGTGTGTAATCACTGGGTAGGTATGGGTGAAGCAATGTGTATATGAAACCTATAGGTAGGCCATTGCATGTGTGTGCATGTGTAAGAAAGATGTAGGGGTAATTCAGGAAATTCTAGTATAGCGCCACCTAGTGGTGCAATTCCCGTCATACTTGAGTATGTCTTAGAGGGTGTGTAGATGAACATAATATGTGAGTTTCATGTTGATTGGCATATGATAAGCTTGTGAAATGTGAACTGAAAGCTGATTGGTCGATAGCGGCGGCCATATTGGACATATGATGGTGCAGGTCAAGGACCTGTGTCATAGGTGCATATAGATGATGCGTACCAAGTTTGGAGTTATTTGGCCAATCGGTGTGGGCAGGAGTTTTTTGGCCGTTATAGCGCCACCTAGGTGTGCATGTCTGCCAAAATGTATGTGCCGGTCTAGACACCCAATAGGTACATGTGTGTGAAATTTGGAGTGAATACATGAAAGTATGCCTGAGATACAGCAGAATATGTGGATTTTTGGCGAAGGAATTTTCTACGATTGACTTTTGATGCATGTGGCCACGCCCATGTGCAGAAATGTGCACTTTGGCTCCATAACAATTAAAGTTCAGACTCTTGTGAGCGCCTGGATACCACATATGTGCATGTATGTGAAAAATCCAGGGACTAGTACGCGCTCAAAAATGTGTGCAAATTTGCATATTATGCAAATTAGCTCGACATGTAAGAGGCGGAGCATATGGCTTCAATGGAACTTTTTTTAGATGAGCTCATGCCTGATCAGATGCAGTTTGAATTTTGTCTCTAGGACATACGGTGTAGGAGAAACACCTGTGTAAACTTTTTCATGCGTTTGTGTGCGCTATAGCGCCACCTATGGTCGTATCGGGCTGGCGTGTTGCGCCTGAGTAGCGGAGAGGAGTACTACAAGTTGGCCAAAGGAGAAGTCTGTAGGTCTTACGGTTTAGGCTGCACAACGCGTTTTAAGGCAGAAAAAAAAATGGCATATGAAAAGCTTGTGAAAGGTGTACTGAAAGCTGATTGGTCGATAGCGGCGGCCATATTGGACATATGATGGTGCAGATCAAGGACCTGTGTCATAGGTGCATATAGATGATGCGTACCAAGTTTGGAGTTATTTGGCCAATCGGTGTGGGCAGGAGAGTTTTTTGGCCGTTATAGCGCCACCTAGGTGTGCATGTCTGCCAAAATGCATGTGTAGGTCTAGACACCCAATAGGTACATGCATGTGAAATTTGGTATGAATACGTGAAAGAATGCCTGAGATATAGCAGAATATGTGGATTTTTGGCGAAGGAATTTTCTACGCTTGACTTGTGATGCATGTGGCCACGCCCATGTGCAGAAATGTGCACTTTGGCTCCATAATAATTAAAGTTCAGACTCTTCTGAACGTTTTGATACCACATATGTGCATGTATGTGAAAAATCCAGGGACTAGTACGCGCTCAAAAATGTGTGCAAATTTGCATATTATGCAAATTAGCTCGACATGTAAGGGGAGGAGCATATAGCTTCAATGGAACTTTTTTTAGATGAGCTCATGCCTGATCAGATGAAGTTTACATTTTGTCTCTAGGACATACGGTTTAGGAGAAACACCAGTTTAAACTTTTTCATGCGTTTTTGTGCGCTATAGCGCCACCTATGGTCGTATCGGGCTGGCGTGTTGCGCCTGAGTAGCGGAGAGGAGTACTACAAGTTGGCCAAAGGAGAAGTCTGTAGGTCTTACGGTTTAGGCTGCACGATGCGTTTTAAGGCAGAAAAAAAATAATAATAAATATAGCCGCAAGCGGCAATTACGGGGTCCAAGCTGAGGTTTGGCAAGATTTGCGCACCCACTGGTACATCATGTAAAGGTATATGAAATGTATATGAAAGTATATGAAGCACGTTCGTGAATGAAGTGCCTGCTAAAAAAACAGAATCTAAATTGCAGCTTTTTAAACTTATGGTGGTGTGCTGCCCAACGCGGGATTCGAACCGCCATTGTCCACATGCATTGTGGCTGGGAGCACCTTGCTCTACCCATTGAGCTAATGGGCCTGACCAGATTACAGGCTCAACTCTAGCTCTTTTGAGGAAAAGAATGACCTTTGATCAACATGCATGTTCAGCATGGAAAATGAAAATATTCACAGTACAACCATTTGTGGTGGTTTGTACCAAGTTTGGAGTTATTTGGGCAATCGGTGTGGGCAGGAGAGTTTTTTGGCCGTTATAGCGCCACCTAGGTGTGCATGTCTGCCAAAATGTATGTGCAGGTCTAGACACCCAATAGGTACATGTGTGTGAAATTTGGAGTGAATACGTGAAAGCATGCCTGAGATACAGCAGATTATGTGGATTTTTGGCGAAGAATTTTTTTACCTTTGACTTGTGAGGCATGTGGCTACGCCCATGTGTGGAAATGTGCACTTTTGCTCTGCTAGAATCAAAGTTCAGACTCTTCTGAACATTTTGATACCACATATGTGCATGTATGTGAAAAATCCAGGGACTAGTTCGCGCTCAAAAATGTGTGTGCATTTGCATATTATGCAAATTAGCTCGAAATGTAAGGGGCGGAGCTAATGGCTTCAAATTTATTTTTTGTAGAATTGAAGATGACTGATCAGATGCAATTGGAATTTTTTGTTTATGACATACGGTGTAGGCGTGACAATTTTTTGCGCTCTATAGCGCCACCTGTGGGCGGATCGAGCTGGCGTGTTGCGCCTGAGTAGCGGAGAGGAGTACTACAAGTTGGCCAAAGGAGAAGTCTGTAGGTGTTACGGTTTAGGCTGCACGATGCATTTTAGCGGACTGAAAGCTGATTGGTCGATAGCGGCGGCCATATTGGACATATGATGGTGCAGGTCAAGGACCTGTGTCGTAGGGGCATATAGATGATGCGTACCAAGTTTGGAGTTATTTGGCCAATCGGTGTGGGCAGGAGAGTTTTTTGGCCGTTATAGCGCCACCTAGGTGTGCATGTCTGCCAAAATGTATGTGCAGGTCTAGACACCCAATAGGTGCATGTGTGTGAAATTTGGTGTGAATACGTGAAAGCATGCCTGAGATATAGCAGAATATGTGTATTTTTGGCGAAGGATTTTTTGACCTTTGACTTGTGAGGTATGTGGCCACGCCCATGTGCAGAAATGTGCACTTTTGCTCTGCTAGAATCAGAGTTCAGACTCTTGTGAGCGCCTGGATACCACATATGTGCATGTATGTGAAAAATCCAGGGACTAGTTCGCGCTCAAAAATGTGTGCGTATTTGCATGTTATGCAAATTAGCTCGACATGTAAGGGGCGGAGCATATGGCTTCAATGAAACTTTTTTTAGATGAGCACATGCCTGATCAGATGAAGTTTACATTTTGTCTCTAGGACATACGGTTTAGGAGAAACACCTGTTTAAACTTTTTCATGCGTTTGTGTGCGCTATAGCGCCACCTATGGTCGGATCGGGCTGGCGTGTTGCGCCTGAGTAGCGGAGAGGAGTACTACAAGTTGGCCAAAGGAGAAGTCTGTAGGTCTTACGGTTTAGGCTGCACAACGCGTTTTAGCGGAGAAAAAGAATAATAATAATAATAATAATAATAATAATAATAATAATAATAATCGGAACAATTACAATAGGGTTCCAGCACCGCTGGTGCTTGGACCCCTAAATATAGCCGCAAGCGGCAATTGGCGGGTTCACACACGAATAGGCTTCTTGGCCTCAATAGGCAGAGGCCCAAAAGGTCCTTTAGACCCCAAAATGTGAAAAGAAGCTGTTTGAGTGGAAAAAATGCACAAATAAATCAATGTGCAAAAAAGGTTCAATTGGGGCACTAAAGGCCCAAAAGGATCAAAATAATATGTATTGGCAAAATTATTCAGATCACAGAACTAAATCACATGCTGAGATCAGCTTTGTGTGTGTTTGTGTGGTGTTTCATGTGAGAAATAGTTTTCAGTCAGTTCCGGTGTTTGGCCACTAGATGGAGCCCAAGTACTATCATACTGATATCTCATTAATCTCAGTAATGCAATGACATTTTGGTGAATTAAAAGGTTCATTTCTGGTCAGGCAGTGCACTTTTTGTTATGAGATGTAATTGCAATGTTATAGACCTCATTGATCTGAATCATACAAGCCCCATTACTTGTCTGTATTCTGCATAACAAGATTGCTGCGTGAGTTTTTATGATTTCTCAGGTTTTTGGGTACTGTAGCGCCTCCAACAGGCCAATTTGAACAAAACTTGGCATACCTCACAGGGACCTCAGTGTCTAAAAGCCTTTCAAATTGGGAGTTGATCACTTACATGGTTTATGAGTTATAGCAATAAAGGTCATTTATGGCATGGCCAGAAGGATATAATGGAAAAATTGACCAATCAGACAAATAAAAATGCAACATTTTTTCCATGTGTAGTTAACTACAGTGTCTACAGATTATGGCTATGCCATTTTTGCCATCATTGGATCAAATTCCTAGGACTAGTTCTTAAAGGGCTATTTTCAAACAATTGATGAATGTGACAAAAGTATGCATTTTTTAATAGGACTTGTAATTGCAAAGTTGTCAGGTCTACTGCAAGGAATAAAAAGAAACAAGTTGCATGTTCCTAAGTGAAAATTTGGAGGAGTTATGCATGATTTTCACAAATAGCGCCACCTAGTGGCCAAATGTTTTAAAACTGCACAGCATGACACATAGTCCTGAAATATGCACAGTGGTGAGGTTTCATGTTGATTGGCCAATGGTAAGTCTGTCAAATGGCCAATTAATTCAAATAAAAATTAATTGGCTCATGGCGGCCATGTTTTTTGAGTGATGATGTCATCATTGTGTGGCTTGATATCACTTGGGCCCCTGATGATGCCTGTAAAGTTTTGGCTTGATGTGACTAATGGTTTCTGAGAAACAGTTTTTCCCATGTTATAGCGCCCCCTATTGGACAATCGTGGCCAGCTTTGACCTATGACCTCGGAGTCATGTGCCCTAACAACTGTTAAAATTTTATGAAGATCCGTCAAAGCGTTGCTGAGATATAGCTGTTTAAGTAAATTTGGCCACGCCCCAGAGCTATTGATTGACATGTCACAACGACACTGTATGCAAATGTCACAATTTTTTCCAGGAATATTGATAATGAGATTCTTCTGAACATTTTGATACCAAGCTTGTGGTGATTGGATGAAAAACCAGGGACTAGTATAAAAAAGTAGGTTTTGCATATTATGCAAATTAGCAAAAAATCTAAGTAGGCGGAGCTTAATGGTTCTTGAGGCTTTTTTGTTTGGCTTGAACCAAGGAATCCATCAGAAGTGGAATTTTGTTTCTAGGCCCTACGGTTTGGGAGATATGGACCAAAACGCAAAATGGTGCGCTATAGCGCCACCATCAGGCCAATGTGGGTCTCTGTACTTTAGCACGGTCTCGCAAAGAGACTACACCATTCTGCCAAGTTTGGTGTCTCTGGGCCTTACGGTCTAGGCTGCAGTATGCGTTTTATGCGGAGAAAAATAATAATAAGAAGAAAAAAGAAAAATTCGAGCAATTACAATAGGTTTCCCACACTACGTGTGTGAACCCTAAATATAGCCGCAAGCGGCGATTGGCGGGTTCACACAAAAAAAGGCAAAAAAGCCCAAAGGGTCTTTTAGACCAACAAATTGGCCTCTTGGCCTCAATAGGCAAAAAGAAGCCCAATAGGTCCTTTAGACCCAAAAGTGAATAGAAGCTGTTTGAGTGGAAAAAATGCATAAGTAAATCAATGTGACAAAACATTCATTTCAACTGAGGCACTAAAGGCCCAAAAGGATCAAAATAATGTGTATTGGCAAAATGATTCAGATCACAGAACTAAATCACATGCTGAGATCAGCTTTGTGTGTGTTTGTGTGGTGTTTCATGTGAGCAATAGTTTTCAGTCAGTTCTGGTGTTTGGCCACTAGATGGAGCCCAAGTACTACCATACTGATATCTCATTATTCTCAGTAATGAACTAGGACATTTTGGTGAAATAAAAGGTTCATTTCTGGTCAGGCAGTGCACTTTTTGTTATGAGATGTAATTGCAAAGTTATAGACCTCATTGATCTGAATCATACAAGCCCCATTACTTGTCTGTATTCTGCATAACAAGATTCCTGCGTGAGTTTTTATGATTTCTCAGGTTTTTGGGTACTGTAGCGCCTCCGACAGGCCAATTTGAACCAAACTTGGCCTACCTCACAAGGACCTCAGTCTATAAAAGCCTTTCAAATTGGGAGTTGATCACTTACATGGTTTATGAGTGATAGCAATAAAGGTCATTTATGGCATGGCCAGAAGTATATAATGGAAAAATTGACCAATCAGACAAATAAAAATGCAACATTTTTTCCTTATTTAGTTAACTACAGTGTCTACAGATTATGCCTATGCCATTTTTGCCATCATTGGATCAAATTCCTAGGACTAGTTCTTAAAGAGCTATTTTCAAACAATTGATGAATGTGACAAAAGTATGCATTTTTTAATAGGACTTGTAATTGCAAAGTTGTCAGGTCTACTGCAAGGTATAAAATGAAACAAGTTGCATGTTCCTAAGTGAAAATTTGGAGGAGTTATGTATGATTCTCACAAATAGCGCCACCTAGTGGCCAAATGTTTCAACACTGCAAAGTATGACACATAGTCCTGGGATATGTACAGTGATGAGGTTTCATGTTGATTGGCCAATGGTAAGTCTGTCAAATGGCCAATTAATTCAAATAAAAATTAATTGGCTCATGGCGGCCATGTTTTTTGAGTGATGAGGTCATCATTGTGTGCCTTGATACCACTTGGGCCCCTGATGATGCCTGTAAAGTTTGGGCTTGATGTGACTAATGGTTTCTGAGAAACAAATTTCCCCATGTTATAGCGCCCCCTATTGGACAATCGTGGCCAGCTTTGACCTGTGACCTCTGAGTCATGTGCCCTAACAACTGATAAATTTTCATAAAGATAGGTCAAAGCATTGCTGAGATATAGCTGCTGAAGTCAATTTGGCCACGCCTCAGAGCTATTGATTGACATGTGACAACCAGACGGTATACCAATGTCACAGTTTTGTTGATGTTCCTTGATAAAGAGATTCTTGTGAATATTTTGACACCAAGATTGTGGTGATCAGATGAAAAACCAGGGACTAGTATAAAAAAGTAGGTTTTGCATATTATGCAAATTAGCAAAAAATCTAAGTAGGCGGAGCTTAATGGTTCTTGAGGCTTTTTTGTTTGTCTGGAGCCAAGGAATGCACCTGAAGTGGAATTTTGTGTCTAGGACCTACGGGGTGGGAGATATGAATCCAAACGCAAAATGCTGCGCTATAGCGCCACCATGAGGCCAATTTGGGTGTCTGTACTTAAGCACGGTCCCGCAAACAGACTACACCAGTCTGCCAAGTTTGGTCTCCCTGCGCCTTACGGTTTAGGCTGCAGTATGCGTTTTATGCGGAGAAAAATAATAATAATAATAATAAGAAAGAAAAATCCGAGCAATAACAATAGGTTTCCCACACTATGTGTGTGAACCCTAAATATAGCCGCAAGCGGCGATTACGGGGTCCAAGCTGAGGTTTGGCAAGATTTTGCACCCACTGGCACAACATTATGTAAAGCTTTATGAAATGTACATGAAAGTATATGAAGCACGTTCGTGAATGAAGTACCTGCTCAAAAAACAGAATCTAAATGGCAGCTTTTTAAACTTATGGTGGAATACTGCCCAACGTGGGATTCGAACCCCCGTTGTCCACGTGCATTGTGGCTGGGAGCACATTGCTCTACCCATTGAGCTAATGGGTCTGACTGGATTACAGGCTCAACTCTAACTCTTTTGAGGAAAAGAATGACCTTTGATCTGCATGCATGTTCAGCATAGAAAATGAATATATTCACAGTACAACCATTTGTGGATGGATTTGGCACAAACTTGGCAGATATCACCTCAGTGGTCTTCTGAATGTGTCTGTCCATTTTCATAACAATCAGACATTATATAGGGGAGTTTTTGAAATATGCAGTTCATATGTCATGACGGTACCATTGTGATGCATATGAAAAATATTAAATTGCAAGAATCTTAGAATTTGTTCCACCAGTTTTGTATTTCACATGCTGCTGGATATTATAATATGTGATTTGAGGTGATGGAGTGAAAATCCTAGGACTAGTATGAAAAGTGTAAATTATATGTATTGGATTATACACAAAAATCTGTACTTTTTTGCAAAGCACTTGCAATTACAAAGTTGTTAGTGATTTTGCATAGAATCATATGAGATCATGATTGTCCTTCTACATGAAAGCATGTAGGAGTAATTCAGGAATTTCTAGTATAGCGCCACCTAGTGGTGCAATTCCCGTCATACTTTGATATGTATTAGAGGGTGTGTAGATGAACATAATATGTGAGTTTCATGTTAATTGGCATATGATAAGCTTGTGAAAGGTGTACTGAAAGCTGATTGGTCGATAGCGGCGGCCATATTGGACATATGATGGTGCAGGTCAAGGACCTGTGTCATAGGTGCATATAGATGATGCGTACCAAGTTTTGAATTATTTGGCCAATCGGTGTGGGCAGGAGAGTTTTTTGGCCGTTATAGCGCCACCTAGGTGTGCATGTCTGCCAAAATGTATGTGCCGGTCTAGACACCCAATAGGTACATGTGTGTGAAATTTGGAGTGAATACATGAAAGTATGCCTGAGATACAGCAGAATATGTGGATTTTTGGCGAAGGAATTTTCTACGCTTGACTTCTGATGCATGTGGCCACGCCCATGTGCAGAAATGTGCACTTTGGCTCCATAACAATTAAAGTTCAGACTCTTCTGAACGCATGGATACCACATATGTGCATGTATGTGAAAAATCCAGGGACTAGTACGCGCTCAAAAATGTGTGCGTATTTGCATATTATGCAAATTAGCTCGACATGTAAGGGGCGGAGCATATAGCTTCAATGGAACTTTTTTTAGATGAGCTCATGCCTGATCAGATGCAGTTTGAATTTTATCTCTAGGACATACGGTGTAGGAGAAACACCTGTGTAAACTTTTTCATGCGATTTTGTGCGCTATAGCGCCACCTATGGTCGGATCGGGCTGGCGTGTTGCGCCTGAGTAGCGGAGAGGAGTACTACAAGTTGGCCAAAGGAGAAGTCTGTAGGTCTTACGGTTTAGGCTGCACAACGCGTTTTAGCGGAGAAAAAGAATAATAATAATAATAATAATAAATATAGCCGCAAGCGGCAATTGGCGGGTTCACACACGAATAGGCCTCTTGGCCTCAATAGGCAGAGGCCCAAAAGGTCCTTTAGACCCTAAATGTGAAAAGAAGCTGTTTGAGTGGAAAAAAATGCACAAATAAATCAATGTGCAAAAAAATGTTCAATTGGGGCACTAAAGGCCCAAAAGGATCAAAATAATGTGTATTGGCAAAATGATTCAAATCACAGAACTAAATTACATGCTGAGATCAGCTTTGTGTGTGTGTTTGTGTGGTATTTCAAGTGAGAAATAGTTTTCAGTCCGTTCCGATGTTTGGCCACTAGATGGAGCCCAAGTACTACCATACTGATATCTCATTAATCTCAGTAATGCAATATGACATTTTGGTGAATTAAAAGGTTCATTTCTGGTCAGGCAGTGCACTTTTTGTTATAAGATGCAATTGCAATGTTATAGAACTTATTGATCTGGATCATACAAGACCAATTACTTGTCTGTATTCTGCATAACAAGATTGCAGCATGAGTGTTTATGTTTTCTTAGGTTTTTGGGTACTGTAGCGCCCCCGACAGGCCAATTTGAACCAAACTTGGCATGCCT
Organism: Brachyhypopomus gauderio; assembly: GCF_052324685.1. Classification (NCBI taxonomy): domain Eukaryota; kingdom Metazoa; phylum Chordata; class Actinopteri; order Gymnotiformes; family Hypopomidae; genus Brachyhypopomus; species Brachyhypopomus gauderio. Next base: position 7,954,851 of record NC_135223.1, read on the forward strand.
CACAAGGACTTCAGGATATAAAAGCCTTTCAAATTGGGAGTTGATTGCATACATGGTTTATGAGTTATAGCAATATAGGTCATATATGGCATGGCCACAATGATATAATGGGAAAATGGACCAATCAGAAAAATAAAAATCCAAAATTTTTTTAATCACTTTTTACCTACAGAGTCTACTGATTATGCTCATAGCAAATTTGCCATAATTGGATCAAATTCCTATGACTAGTTCTTAAAGAGCTATTTTCAAACAATTGATGAATGTGACAAAAGTATGCATTTTTTAATAGGACTTGTAATTGCAAAGTTGTCAGGTCTACTGCAAGGAATAAAAAGAAACAAGTTGCATGTTCCTAAGTGAAAATTTGGAGGAGTTATGCATGATTTTCACAAATAGCGCCACCTAGTGGCCAAATGTTTCAAAACTGCACAGCATGACACATAGTCCTGAGATATGCACAGTGGTGAGGTTTCATGTTGTTTGGCCAATGGTAAGTCTGTCAAATGGCCAATTAATTCAAATAAAAATTAATTGGCTCATGGCGGCCATGTTTTTTGAGTGATGATGTCATCATTGTGTGTCTTGATATCACTTGGGCCCCTGATGATGCCTGTAAAGTTTTGGCTTGATGTGACTAATGGTTTCTGAGATACAGTTTTTCCCATGTTATAGCGCCCCCTATTGGACAATCGTGGCCAGCTTTGACCTATGACCTCGGAGTCATGTGCCCTAACAACTGTTAAAATTTTATGAAGATCGGTCAAAGCGTTGCTGAGATATGGCTGTTTAAGTAAATTTGGCCACGCCTTGGAGCTATTGATTGACATGTGACAACCAGACTGTATGCAAATCTCAAAATGTTTTTAAGCAACTTTGATAAGGAGATTCTTCTGAATCTTTTGACACCAAGGTTGTGGTGATCGGATGAAAAACCAGGGACTAGTATAAAAAAGTAGGTTTTGCATATTATGCAAATTAGCAAAAAATCTAAGTAGGCGGAGCTTAATGGTTCTTGAGGCTTTTTTGTTTGTCTTGAGCCAAGGAATCCATCAGAAGTGGAATTTTGTTTCTAGGCCCTACGGTTTGGGAGATATGGACCAAAACGCAAAATGGTGCGCTATAGCGCCACCATCAGGCCAATGTGGCTCCCTGTCTCTATTTCTCTCATTGCACACCTGCTGCACCTTGCTGGCAAGTTTGGTCTTTCTGGGCCTTACGGTCTAGGCTGCAGTATGCGTTTTACAGGGGGAAAAATAATAATAATAAGAAAAATCTCAGCAATTACAATAGGTTTCCCACACTACGTGTGTGAACCCTAATAAATATAGCCGCAAGCGGCAATTACGGGGTCCAAGCGCAGGGTATGGGCACCATCTGGCACGCCTGAGATGCGTAAGCATGTGTGTGTAATCACTGGGTAGGTATGGGTGAAGCAATGTGTATATGAAACCTATAGGTAGGCCATTGCATGTGTGTGCATGTGTAAGAAAGATGTAGGGGTAATTCAGGAAATTCTAGTATAGCGCCACCTAGTGGTGCAATTCCCGTCATACTTGAGTATGTCTTAGAGAGTGTGTAGATGAACATAATATGTGAGTTTCATGTTGATTGGCATATGATAAGCTTGTGAAATGTGAACTGAAAGCTGATTGGTCGATAGCGGCGGCCATATTGGACATATGATGGTGCAGGTCAAGGACCTGTGTCATAGGTGCATATAGATGATGCGTACCAAGTTTGGAGTTATTTGGCCAATCGGTGTGGGCAGGAGAGTTTTTTGGCCGTTATAGCGCCACCTAGATGTGCATGTCTGCCAAAATGTATGTACCGGTCTAGACACCTAATAGGTACATGTGTGTGAAATTTGGAGTGAATACATGAAAGTATGCCTGAGATACAGCAGAATATGTGGATTTTTGGTGAAGAAATTTTCTACGCTTGACTTGTGATGCATGTGGCCACGCCCATGTGCAGAAATGTGCACTTTGGCTCCATAACAATTAAAGTTCAGACTCTTGTGAGTGCCTCGATACCACATATGTGCATGTATGTGAAAAATCCAGGGACTAGTACGCGCTCAAAAATGTGTGCAAATTTGCATATTATGCAAATTAGCTCGACATGTAAGGGGCGGAGCATATGGCTTCAATGGAACTTTTTTTAGATGAGCACATGCCTGATCAGGTGAAGTTTACATTTTGTCTCTAGGACATACGGTTTAGGAGAAACACCAGTTTAAACTTTTTCATGCGTTTTTGTGTGCTATAGCGCCACCTATGGTCGGACCGGGCTGGCGTGTTGCGCCTGAGTAGCGGAGAGGAGTACTACAAGTTGGCCAAAGGAGAAGTCTGTAGGTCTTACGGTTTAGGCTGCACAACGAGTTTTAAGGCAGAAAAAAAATTGGCATATGAAAAGCTTGTGAAAGGTGTACTGAAAGCTTATTGGTCGATAGCGGCGGCCATATTGGACATATGATGGTGCAGGTCAAGGACCTGTGTCATAGGTGCATATAGATGATGCGTACCAAGTTTGGAGTTATTTGGCCAATCGGTGTGGGCAGGAGAGTTTTTTGGCCGTTATAGCGCCACCTAGATGTGCATGTCTGCCAAAATGCATGTGCAGGTCTAGACACCCAGTAGGTACATGTGTGTGAAATTTGGTATGAATACGTGAAAGAATGCCGGAGATATAGCAGAATATGTGGATTTTTGGCGAAGGAATTTTCTACGCTTGACTTGTGATGCATGTGGCCACGCCCATGTGCAGAAATGTGCACTTTGGCTCCATAACAATTAAAGTTCAGACTCTTGTGAGCGCCTGGATACCACATATGTGCATGTATGTGAAAAATCCAGGGACTAGTACGCGCTCAAAAATTTGTGCAAATTTGCATATTATGCAAATTAGCTCGACATGTAAGGGGCGGAGCATATGGCTTCAATGGAACTTTATTTAGATGAGCTCATGCCTGATCATATGCAGTTTACATTTTGTCTCTAGGACATACGGTGTAGGAGAAACACCAGTTTAAACTTTTTCATGAGTTTGTGTGCGCTATAGCGCCACCTAGGGTCGTATCGGGCTGGCGTGTTGCGCCTGAGTAGCGGAGAGGAGTACTACAAGTTGGCCAAAGGAGAAGTCTGTAGGTCTTACGGTTTAGGCTGCACAACGCGTTTTAGCGGAGAAAAAGAATAATAATAATAATAATAATAATAATAAATATAGCCGCAAGCGGCAATTACGGGGTCCAAGCGCAGGGTATGGGCACCATCTGGCACGCCTGAGATGCGTAAGCATGTGTGTGTAATCATTGGGTAGGTATGGGTGAAGCAATGTGTATATGAAACCTATAGGTAGGCCATTGCATGTGTGTGCATGTGTAAGAAAGATGTAGGGGTAATTCAGGAAATTCTAGTATAGCGCCACCTAGTGGTGCAATTCCCGTCATACTTGAGTATGTCTTAGAGGGTGTGTAGATGAACATAATATGTGAGTTTCATGTTGATTGGCATATGATAAGCTTGTGAAATGTGAACTGAAAGCTGATTGGTCGATAGCGGCGGCCATATTGGACATATGATGGAGCAGGTCAAGGACCTGTGTCATAGGTGCATATGGATGATGCATACCAAGTTTGGAGTTATTTGGCCAATCGGTGTGGGCAGGAGAGTTTTTTGGCTGTTATAGCGCCACCTAGGTGTGCATGTCTGCCAAAATGTATGTGCCGGTCTAGACACCCAATAGGTACATGTGTGTGAAATGTGGAGTGAATACATGAAAGTATGCCTGAGATACAGCAGAATATGTGGATTTTTGGCGAAGGAATTTTCTACGCTTGACTTGTGATGCATGTGGCCAAGCCCATGTGCAGAAATGTGCACTTTGGCTCCATAACAATTAAAGTTCAGACTCTTGTGAGCGCCTGGATACCACATATGTGCATATATGTGAAAAATCCAGGGACTAGTACGCGCTCAAAAATGTGAGCAAATTTGCATATTATGCAAATTAGCTCGACATGTAAGGGGCGGAGCATATGGCTTCAATGGAACTTTTTTTAGATGAGCTCATGCCTGATCAGATGCAGTTTGAATTTTATCTCTAGGACATACGGTGTAGGAGAAACACCTGTGTAAACTTTTTCATGCGTTTGAGTGCGCTGTAGCGCCACCTATGGGCGGATCGTGCTGACGTGTTGCACCTGAGTAGCGGAGAGGAGTACTACAAGTTGGCCAAAGGAGAAGTCTGTAGGTCTTACGGTTTGGGCTGCACAACGCGTTTTAAGGCAGAAAAAAAATTGGCATATGAAAAGCTTGTGAAAGGTGTACTGAAAGCTGATTGGTCGATAGCGGCGGCCATATTGGACATATGATGGTGCAGGTCAAGGACCTGTGTCATAGGTGCATATAGATGATGCGTACCAAGTTTGGAGTTATTTGGCCAATCGGTGTGGGCAGGAGAGTTTTTTGGCCGTTATAGCGCCACCTAGGTGTGCATGTCTTCCAAAATGTATGTGCCGGTCTAGACACCCAATAGGTACATGTGTGTGAAATTTGGAGTGAATACATGAAAGTATGCCTGAGATACAGCAGAATATGTGGATTTTTGGCGAAGGAATTTTCTACGCTTGACTTGTGATGCATGTGGCCACGCCCATGTGCAGAAATGTGCACTTTGGCTCCATAACAATTAAAGTTCAGACTCTTCTGAACACATGGATACCACATATGTGCATGTATGTGAAAAATCCAGGGACTAGTACGCGCTCAAAAATGTGTGCAAATTTGCATATTATGCAAATTAGCTCGACATGTAAGGGGCGGAGCATATGGCTTCAATGGAACTTTATTTAGATGAGCTCATGCCTGATCATATGCAGTTTACATTTTGTCTCTAGGACATACGGTGTAGGAGAAACACCTGTGTAAACTTTTTCATGCGTTTGTGTGCGCTATAGCGCCACCTAGGGTCGTATCGGGCTGGCGTGTTGCGCCTGAGTAGCGGAGAGGAGTACTACAAGTTGGCCAAAGGAGAAGTCTGTAGGTCTTACGGTTTAGGCTGCACGATGCGTTTTAAGGCAGAAAAAAAATAATAATAATAATAATAATAATAATAATAATAATAATAATAATAAAAATCGGAACAAAAACAATAGGGTTCCAGCACCGGTGGTGCTTGGACCCCTAATAATAATAATAAATATAGCCGCAAGCGGCAATTGGCGGGTTCACACACGAATAGGCCACTTGGCTTCAATAGGCAATAGACCCAATAGGTCCTTTAGACCCAAAAGAAGCTGTTTGAGTGGAAAAAATGCACAAATAAATCAATGTGCAATAAAAGGTTCAATTGGGGCACTAAAGGCCCAAAAGGATCAAAATAATGTGTATTGGGAAATTGAGTCAGATCACAGAACTAAATCACATGCTGAGATCAGCTTTGTGTGTGTTTGTGTGGTGTTTCATGTGAGCAATAGTTTTCAGTCCGTTCCGATGTTTGGCCACTAGATGGAGCCCAAGTACCACCATACTGATATCTCATTAATCTCAGTAATGCAATATGACATTTTGGTGAATTAAAAGGTTCATTTCTGGTCAGGCAGTGCACTTTTTGTTATAAGATGCAATTGCAATGTTATAGAACTTATTGATCTGGATCATACAAGACCAATTACTTGTCTGTATTCTGCATAACAAGATTGCAGCATGAGTTTTTATGTTTTCTTAGGTTTTGGGGTACTGTAGCGCCCCCGACAGGCCAATTTGAACCAAACTTGGCATACCTCACAAGGACTTCAGGATATAAAAGCCTTTCAAATTGGGAGTTGATTGCATACATGGTTTATGAGTTATAGCAATATAGGTCATATATGGCATGGCCACAATGATATAATGGGAAAATGGACCAATCAGATAAATAAAAATCCAACATTTTTTTAATCAGTTTTTACCTACAGAGTCTACTGATTATGCTCATAGCAATTTTTCCATAATTGGATCAAATTCCTATGACTAGTTTGTAAATAGCTATTTTCAAACAATAGATGAATGTGACAAAAGTATGCATTTTTTAATAGGACTTGTAATTGCAAAGTTGTCAGGTCTACTGCAAGGAATAAAAAGAAACAAGTTGCATGTTCCTAAGTGAAAATTTGGAGGAGTTATGCATGATTTTCACAAATAGCGCCACCTAGTGGCCAAATGTTTTAAAACTGCACAGCATGACACATAGTCCTGGGATATGCACAGTGGTGAGGTTTCATGTTGTTTGGCCAATGGTAAGTCTGTCAAATGGCCAATTAATTCAAATAAAAATTAATTGGCTCATGGCGGCCATGTTTTTTGAGTGATGATGTCATCATTGTGTGTCTTGATATCACTTGGGCCCCTGATGATGCCTGTAAAGTTTTGGCTTGATGTGACTAATGGTTTCTGAGATACAGTTTTTCCCATGTTATAGCGCCCCCTATTGGACAATCGTGGCCAGCTTTGACGTATGACCTCGTAGTCATGTGCCCTAACAACGGTTAAAATTTTATGAAGATCGGTCAAAGCGTTGCTGAGATATGGCTGTTTAAGTAAATTTGGCCACGCCTTGGAGCTATTGATTGACATGTGACAACCAGACTGTATGCAAATCTCAAAATGTTTTTAAGCAACTTTGATAATGAGACTCTCCTGAATATTTTGACACCAAGGTTGTGGTGATCGGATGAAAAACCAGGGACTAGTACAAAAAAGTAGGTTTTGCATATTATGCAAATTAGCAAAAAATCTAAGTAGGCGGAGCTTAATGGTTCTTGAGGCTTTTTTGTTTGGCTTGAGCCAAGGAATCCATCAGAAGTGGAATTTTGTTTCTAGGCCCTACGGTTTGGGAGATATGGACCAAAACGCAAAATGGTGCGCTATAGCGCCACCATCAGGCCAATGTGGGTCCCTGTCTCTATTTCTCTCATTGCACACCTGCTGCACCTTGCTGGCAAGTTTGGTCTTTCTGGACCTTACGGTCTAGGCTGCAGTATGCGTTTTACAGGGGGAAAAATAATAATAATAATAATAATAATAATAAGAAAAATCTCAGCAATTACAATAGGTTTCCCACACTACGTGTGTGAACCCTAATAATAAAAATCGGAACAATTACAATAGGGTTCCAGCACCGGTGGTGCTTGGACCCCTAAATATAGCCGCAAGCGGCAATTACGGGGTCCAAGCACAGGGTATGGGCACCATCTGGCACGCCTGAGATGCGTAAGCATGTGTGTGTAATCACTGGGTAGGTATGGGTGAAGCAATGTGTATATGAAACCTATAGGTAGGCCATTGCATGTGTGTGCATGTGTAAGAAAGATGTAGGGGTAATTCAGGAAATTCTAGTATAGCGCCACCTCGTGGTGCAATTCCCGTCATACTTGAGTATGTCTTAGAGGGTGTGTAGATGAACATAATATGTGAGTTTCATGTTGATTGGCTTATGATAAGCTTGTGAAATGTGAACTGAAAGCTGATTGGTCGATAGCGGCGGCCATATTGGACATATGATGGTGCAGGTCAAGGACCTGTGTCATAGGTGCATATAGATGATGCGTACCAAGTTTGGAGTTATTTGGCCAATCGGTGTGGGCAGGAGAGTTTTTTGGCCGTTATAGCGCCACCTAGGTGTGCATGTCTGCCAAAATGTATGTACCGGTCTAGACACCCAATAGGTACATGTGTGTGAAATTTGGAGTGAATACATGAAAGTATGCCTGAGATACAGCAGAATATGTGGATTTTTGGCGAAGGAATTTTCTACGCTTGACTTGTGATGCATGTGGCCACACCCATGTGCAGAAATGTGCACTTTGGCTCCATAACAATTAAAGTTCAGACTCTTGTGAGCGCCTGGATACCACATATGTGCATGTATGTGAAAAATCCAGGGACTAGTACGCGCTCAAAAATTTGTGCAAATTTGCATATTATGCAAATTAGCTCGACATGTAAGGGGCGGAGCATATGGCTTCAATGGAACTTTTTTTAGATGAGCACATGCCTGATCAGGTGAAGTTTACATTTTGTCTCTAGGACATACGGTTTAGGAGAAACACCAGTTTAAACTTTTTCATGCGTTTTTGTGCGCTATAGCGCCACCTATGGTCGGATCGGGCTGGCGTGTTGCGCCTGAGTAGCGGAGAGGAGTACTACAAGTTGGCCAAAGGAGAAGTCTGTAGGTCTTACGGTTTAGGCTGCACAACGCGTTTTAAGGCAGAAAAAAAATTGGCATATGAAAAGCTTGTGAAAGGTGTACTGAAAGCTGATTGGTCGATAGCGGCGGCCATATTGGACATATGATGGTGCAGATCAAGGACCTGTGTCATAGGTGCATATAGATGATGCGTACCAAGTTTGGAGTTATTTGGCCAATCGGTGTGGGCAGGAGAGTTTTTTGGCCGTTATAGCGCCACCTAGGTGTGCATGTCTGCCAAAATGTATGTGCCGGTCTAGACACCCAATAGGTACATGTGTGTGAAATTTGGAGTGAATACATGAAAGTATGCCTGAGATACAGCAGAATATGTGGATTTTTGGCGAAGGAATTTTCGACGCTTGACTTGTGATGCATGTGGCCACGCCCATGTGCAGAAATGTGCACTTTGGCTCCATAACTTTTAAAGTTCAGACTCTTCTGAACGTTTTGATACCACATATGTGCATGTATGTGAAAAATCCAGGGACTAGTACGCGCTCAAAAATGTGTGCAAATTTGCATATTATGCAAATTAGCTCGACATGTAAGGGGCGGAGCTTATGGGTTCAAATGTATTTTTTGTAGAATGGAAGATGACTGATCAGATGCAATTGGAATTTTTTGTTTATGACATACGGTGTAGGCGTGACAATTTTTTGCGCTCTATAGCGCCACCTATGGTCGGATCGGGCTGGCGTGTTGCGCCTGAGTAGCGGAGAGGAGTACTACAAGTTGGCCAAAGGAGAAGTCTGTAGGTGTTACGGTTTGGTCTGCACAACGCGTTTTAGGGCAGAAAAAGAAGAATAATAATAAATATAGCCGCAAGCGGCAATTACGGGGTCCAAGCACAGGGTATGGGCACCATCTGGGACGCCTGAGATGCGTAAGCATGTGTGTGTAATCACTGGGTAGGTATGGGTGAAGCAATGTGTATATGAAACCTATAGGTAGGCCATTGCATGTGTGTGCATGTGTAAGAAATATGTAGGGGTAATTCAGGAAATTCTAGTATAGCGCCACCTAGTGGTGCAATTCCCGTCATACTTGAGTATGTCTTAGAGGGTGTGTAGATGAACATAATATGTGAGTTTCATGTTGATTGGCATATGATAAGCTTGTGAAATGTGAACTGAAAGCTGATTGGTCGATAGCGGCGGCCATATTGGACATATGATGGTGCAGGTCAAGGACCTGTGTCATAGGTGCATATAGATGATGCATACCAAGTTTGGAGTTATTTGGCCAATCGGTGTGGGCAGGAGAGTTTTTTGGCCGTTATAGCGCCACCTAGGTGTGCATGTCTGCCAAAATGTATGTACCGGTCTAGACACCCAATAGGTACATGTGTGTGAAATTTGGAGTGAATACATGAAAGTATGCCTGAGATACAGCAGAATATGTGGATTTTTGGCGAAGGAATTTTCTACGCTTGACTTGTGATGCATGTGGCCACGCCCATGTGCAGAAATGTGCACTTTGGCTCCATAACTATTAAAGTTCAGACTCTTCTGAACACCTGGATACCACATATGTGCATGTATGTGAAAAATCCAGGGACTAGTACGCGCTCAAAAATGTGTGCAAATTTGCATATTATGCAAATTAGCTCGACATGTAAGGGGCGGAGCATATAGCTTCAATGGAACTTTTTTTAGATGAGCTCATGCCTGATCAGATGCAGTTTGAATTTTATCTCTAGGACATACGGTGTAGGAGAAACACCTGTGTAAACTTTTTCATGCGATTTTGTGCGCTATAGCGCCACCTATGGTCGGATCGGGCTGGCGTGTTGCGCCTGAGTAGCGGAGAGGAGTACTACAAGTTGGCCAAAGGAGAAGTCTGTAGGACTTACGGTTTAGGCTGCACGACGCGTTTTAAGGCAGAAAAAGAAGAATAATAATAATAATAATAATCGGAACAAAACCAATAGGGTTCCAGCACCGCTGGTGCTTGGACCCCTAATAATCGGAACAATTACAATAGGGTTCCAGCACCTTCAGTGCTTGGACCCCTAATAATAATCAGAACAAAACCAATAGGGTTCCAGCACCGCTGGTGCTTGGACCCCTAATAATAATAATAATAAAAATCGGAACAAAAACAATAGGGTTCCAGCACCGGTGGTGCTTGGACCCCTAATAATCGGAACAAAACCAATAGGGTTCCAGCACCGCTGGTGCTTGGACCCCTAATAAATATAGCCGCAAGCGGCGATTGGCGGGTTCACACACAAATAGGCATATTTTGGCCTCAATAGGCAAAAGGAAGCCCAAAAGGTCCTTTAGACCTAAAAGTGAAAAGAAGCTGTTTGGGTTTGGCCAGTGTGTGCTCTACAGATAGTGTGTGATGACATCTGCGTGTGTCAGAAAGGGAGACACAGAAATAGCGCATCTGGCTAGGGCTGCATCTATGTGAACAATATAGGAAGGCCTGCATGTGTCTATACATGATTGGGCCTGTATATTACAGACAGAGAGAGATTGAGGGTGCCAGAGACTATGCTTTGTTAATTCACTCCTTGCACACCTTGCACGCCTAACATGACTGCCCGTGTATTCAAAATATGAATGTAGTCTGCAAAGCCTGGCATTACATGACTGACATGACTGTCATGACTGACATAACTGATATGACTGGCATGACTGAAATGACATCACTGGCATGATGAACAAAAGTAATATGACTGATATGACTGACATAACTGGAATGAGTGACATGACTGTCATGACTGTAATGACATGACTGATATGACTGACATGGCTTATGTCTGACATGACTGGACTGACATGACTGATATGACTGGACTGAAATGACTGGACTGACATGACTGTTATGACTGGACAGATATGCATACAAACTATACATACATTTAGGTAGAAGTGTGTGTGTGTGTGTGTGGTAGTGTATGTACTCAAACTATGACAACATATACTAATACATACATACATAAGTATACATAGAAACTATACATACATATAGGTATAAAGGTGTGTGTGTCTGTGTGTTTGTGTGAGAGAGAGACAAAAAAGAAGCCAAATATCAGTTTGTATAAGCATGTGTTAGTCACTGAGATATGGGTGGGTATGGCTAGGGAAGTGTCATTGTGAATGCTATAGGAAGGCCTGCTTGCGCCTGTATGTGTGTGTGCCTGGTTAATAGACACAGAGAGATCTAGGTAGCCAGAGCAATGTTTACTTAGGGCACAGAGATGGGAGGGGGAATGTGGGTGAGAGTGTGAGAGAGACTGAGAGTGTGAGTTTCAGCTTGCGTGCGTGTGAGAAGGAGAAGGTGACAGAGGGACTTTACATGCATTTTTATGCATTGTATATAATACTGCACTGTAGAGCCATACGATAACCGATTTAGATGAAACTTGACAAATTTGTTCAGGATGGGATTCTGAATGGGCTTGTGCATTTTGGTCAGAATTGGGTAAAATATGAAAGAGCTTTAAGAATATGAATATTATATGTATCGATGCTGTCCATTAAAAAAATATTTAGCAGGTATAAGTGTCCTCAAATCCAAAATCTTTGGATTGTTTTTTGATTTCACACTCTGTAGAGTATTATAAGACTTTGCTTGACATGATGGTATGAAAATCCTAGGAGGAGTATGAAAAGTGATGATTTCAAACTATTATTAACTGTAAATAAATTGTGCATTTTTTAATAGGACATGTAATGGGAAAGTTGTTCGCACTACTGCAAGGAATCAAAAGAGTCCAATTGCATGTTCCCAAGTGGAATTATGTAGGGGATACACTTGCTTTTTTTGCAATAGCGCCCCCCAGTGGCCAATCGACACCCGGCTGGATTATGTCATAGGGGGCGTGCACTTGTCCACACCCAAGAGGTTTCGTGCAGATCGACCAATGGTAAGCCTGTCAAACGCGTGCCGATCACTGATTGGCCGATTACGTCAGCCATTTTGGAAGTATGGCATGTCTGCTTTAGGACCTGGTTTCCAGAGGCCCATAGATGATGTCTGTCAAGTTTCATGTGGATCGGCCAATCTGAGTGCATGGGGCAAATTTTTGCATGTTATAGCGCCCCCTAGCAGGTGAGGTATGGCAACCACTGCGAGCTGCCCCAGACCCTCACACGGAAGCTGTCTGTGAAGTGCCATCTCATTACATGCAAGTTTTCTTAAGTTAGAGTTCCATTTGTGCAAAATTTACTATTGAATTTACGCCCCCTGATTTGATTGGCTTATACTGACTAGGTAGTGAAGAAATTAGCATTTTTGTTGGATACATTTTAAAGTTCAGACTCTTCTGAACGTTTTGATACCACATATGTGCACGTATGTGAAAAATCCAGGGACTAGTTCGCGCTCAAAGATGTGTGTGATTTTGCACATTATGCAAATTAACTCGAAATCTAAGTGGGCGGAGCTTAATGGTTGTATATTAATTGTCCTATTGAATTTAGTCAAGGAATGCATAGGAACTGGAATTTTGGTTCTAGGACCTACGGTGTAGGAGATATGGACAAAAAGTCAATATGGTCTGCTATAGCGCCACCATCAGGCCAATTTGGGGTCCCTGTATGGGAATCTGGTCCTTGGAGGTAACTGAACCTTTTTGCCAAGATTGGGTTTTCTAGGCATTACGGTCTAGGCTGCACGATGCATTTTATGTCAAAAAATGGGCAAAAGAATAAGAAAAAATATAGCCGCAAGCGGCAATTGGCGGGTTCACACACGAATAGGCCACTTGGCTTCAATAGGCAATAGACCCAATAGGTTCTTTAGACCCAAAAGAAGCTGTTTGAGTGGAAAAAATGCACAAATAAATCAATGTGCAAAAAAATGTTCAATTGGGGCACTAAAGGCCCAAAAGGATCAAAATAATGTGTATTGGCAAAATGATTCAAATCACAGAACTAAATCACATGCTGAGATCAGCTTTGTGTGTGTGTTTGTGTGGTATTTCATGTGAGAAATAGTTTTCAGTCCGTTTCGATGTTTGGCCACTAGATGGAGCCCAAGTACTACCATACTGATATCTCATTAATCTCAGTAATGCAATATGACATTTTGGTGAATTAAAAGGTTCATTTCTGGTCAGGCAGTGCACTTTTTGTTATAAGATGCAATTGCAATGTTATAGAACTTATTGATCTGGATCATACAAGACCAATTACTTGTCTGTATTCTGCATAACAAGATTGCAGCATGAGTTTTTATGTTTTCTTAGGTTTTTGGGTACTGTAGCGCCCCCGACAGGCCAATTTGAACCAAACTTGGCATACCTCACAAGGACTTCAGGATATAAAAGCCTTTCAAATTGGGAGTTGATTGCATACATGGTTTATGAGTTATAGCAATATAGGTCATATATGGCATGGCCACAATGATATAATGGGAAAATGGACCAATCAGATAAATAAAAATCCAACATTTTTTTAATCAGTTTTTACCTACAGAGTCTACTGATTATGCTCATAGCAATTTTTCCATAATTGGATCAAATTCCTATGACTAGTTTGTAAATAGCTATTTTCAAACAATAGATGAATGTGACAAAAGTATGCATTTTTTAATAGGACTTGTAATTGCAAAGTTGTCAGGTCTACTGCAAGGAATAAAAAGAAACAAGTTGCATGTTCCTAAGTGAAAATTTGGAGGAGTTATGCATGATTTTCACAAATAGCGCCACCTAGTGGCCAAATGTTTTAAAACTGCACAGCATGACACATAGTCCTGGGATATGCACAGTGGTGAGGTTTCATGTTGTTTGGCCAATGGTAAGTCTGTCAAATGGCCAATTAATTCAAATAAAAATTAATTGGCTCATGGCGGCCATGTTTTTTGAGTGATGATGTCATCATTGTGTGTCTTGATATCACTTGGGCCCCTGATGATGCCTGTAAAGTTTTGGCTTGATGTGACTTATGGTTTCTGAGATACAGTTTTTCCCATGTTATAGCGCCCCCTATTGGACAATCGTGGCCAGCTTTGACGTATGACCTCGTAGTCATGTGCCCTAACAACGGTTAAAATTTTATGAAGATCCGTCAAAGCGTTGCTGAGATATGGCTGTTTAAGTAAATTTGGCCACGCCTTGGAGCTATTGATTGACATGTGACAACCAGACTGTATGCAAATCTCAAAATGTTTTTAAGCAACGTTGATAATGAGATTCTCCTGAATATTTTGACACCAAGGTTGTGGTGATCCGATGAAAAACCAGGGACTAGTACAAAAAAGTAGGTTTTGCATATTATGCAAATTAGCAAAAAATCTAAGTAGGCGGAGCTTAATGGTTCTTGAGGCTTTTTTGTTTGTCTGAAGCCAAGGAATGCACCTGAAGTGGAATTTTGTTTCTAGGCCCTACGGTTTGGGAGATATGGACCAAAACGCAAAATGGTGCGCTATAGCGCCACCATCAGGCCAATGTGGGTCTCTGTGCTTTAGCACGGTCTCGCAAAGAGACTACACCATTCTGCCAAGTTTGGTGTCTCTGGCCTTTACGGTCTAGGCTGCAGTATGCGTTTTATGCGGAGAAAAATAATAATAATAATAAATATAGCCGCAAGCGGCAATTGGCGGGTTCACACACGAATAGGCCACTTGGCTTCAATAGGCAATAGACCCAATAGGTCCTTTAGACCCAAAAGAAGCTGTTTGAGTGGAAAAAATGCACAAATAAATCAATGTGCAAAAAAATGTTCAATTGGGGCACTAAAGGCCCAAAAGGATCAAAATATTGTGTATTGGCAAAATGATTCAAATCACAGAACTAAATCACATGCTGAGATCAGCTTTGTGTGTGTTTTTGTGTGGTGTTTCATTTGAGCAATAGTTTTCAGTTCGTTTCAATGTATGGCCACTAGATGGAGCCCAAGTACTACCATACTGATATCTCATTAATCTCAGTAATGCAATATGACATTTTGGTGAATTAAAAGGTTCATTTCTGGTCAGGCAGTGCACTTTTTGTTATAAGATGCAATTGCAATGTTATATAACTTATTGATCTGGATCATACAAGACCAATTACTTGTCTGTATTCTGCATAACAAGATTGCAGCATGAGTTTTTATGTTTTCTTAGGTTTTTGGGTACTGTAGCGCCCCCGACAGGCCAATTTGAACCAAACTTGGCATGCCTCACAAGGACTTCAGGATATAAAAGCCTTTTAAATTGGGAGTTGATTGCATACATGGTTTATGAGTTATAGCAATATAGGTCATATATGGCATGGCCACAATGATATAATGGGAAAATGGACCAATCAGAAAAATAAAAATCCAAAATTTTTTAAATCACTTTTTACCTACAGAGTGTACTGATTATGCTCATAGCAATTTTGCCATAATTGGATCAAATTCCTATGACTAGTTCTTAAAGAGCTATTTTCAAACAATTGATGAATGTGACAAAAGTATGCATTTTTTAATAGGACTTGTAATTGCAAATTTGTCAGGTCTACTGCAAGGAATAAAAAGAAACAAGTTGCATGTTCCTAAGTGAAAATTTGGAGGAGTTATGCATGATTTTCACAAATAGCGCCACCTAGTGGCCAAATGTTTCAAAACTGCACAGCATGACACATAGTCCTGAGATATGCACAGTGGTGAGGTTTCATGTTGTTTGGCCAATGGTAAGTCTGTCAAATGGCCAATTAATTCAAATAAAAATTAATTGGCTCATGGCGGCCATGTTTTTTGAGTGATGATGTCATCATTGTGTGTCTTGATATCACTTGGGCCCCTGATGATGCCTGTAAAGTTTTGGCTTGATGTGACTAATGGTTTCTGAGATACAGTTTTTCCCATGTTATAGCGCCCCCTATTGGACAATCGTGGCCAGCTTTGACCTATGACCTCGGAGTCATGTGCCCTAACAACTGTTAAAATTTTATGAAGATCGGTCAAAGCGTTGCTGAGATATGGCTGTTTAAGTAAATTTGGCCACGCCTTGGAGCTATTGATTGACATGTGACAACCAGACTGTATGCAAATCTCAAAATGTTTTTAAGCAACTTTGATAATGAGATTCTCCTGAATATTTTGACACCAAGTTTGTGGTGATCCGATGAAAAACCAGGGACTAGTATAAAAAAGTAGGTTTTGCATATTATGCAAATTAGCAAAAAATCTAAGTAGGCGGAGCTTAATGGTTCTTGAGGCTTTTTTGTTTGGCTTGAGCCAAGGAATCCATCAGAAGTGGAATTTTGTTTCTAGGCCCTACGGTTTGGGAGATATGGACCAAAACGCAAAATGGTGCGCTATAGCGCCACCATCAGGCCAATGTGGGTCCCTGTCTCTATTTCTCTCATTGCACACCTGCTGCACCTTGCTGGCAAGTTTGGTCTTTCTGGGCCTTACGGTCTAGGCTGCAGTATGCGTTTTACAGGGGGAAAAATAATAATAATAAGAAAAATCTCAGCAATTACAATAGGTTTCCCACACTACGTGTGTGAACCCTAAATATAGCCGCAAGCGGCAATTGCGGGTTCACACACGAAAAGGCAAAAAAGTCCAAAAAATAGGCAAAATGATTCAGATCAGAAGTAAATCACATGCTGACATAACTGATATAACTGGCATGATGGAATGACTTCACTGGCATTATGAACAAACATAACATGACTGATATGACTGACAACTGGCATGACTGGAATGAGTGACATGACTAGCATGACTGTAATGACATGACTGATATGAGTGACATGACTGGCATGACATGACTGATATGACTGACATGACATATGTCTGACATGACTGGACTGACATGACTGACATCTGCTTGTGTCAGAAAAGGAGACACAGAAATAGCTCATCTGGCTAGGGTTGCATCTATGTGAACAATATAGGAAGGCCTGCTTGTGTCTATACATGATTGGGCCTGTATATTACCAACGGAGAGAGATTGAGGGAGCCAGAGACTATGCTTTGTTAATTCACTCCTTGCACACCTTGCACGCCTAACATGACTGTCCGTGTATTCAAAGTATGAATGTGAACTGACATGACTGATATGACTGGACTGAAATGATTGGCATGACACCACTTACATGACTGGCATGACTGACATGACTGATATAACTGACATGACTGGCATGGCATGCCTGATATGACTGATACGACTGACATTGCTGGCACGACTGACATATACTATACATATACTATAAATATGCATACAAACTATACATACATTTAGGTAGAAGTGTGTGTGTGTGTGTGTGTGTGTGTGTGTGTGTGTGTGTGTGTGTGTGTGTGTGTGTTTGTGGTAGTGTATGTTCTGACATTAATCAGATTAAGCAAATAAAGTCACCCATTGTCAATTGTCTTGAATCTCAAGAAGATATGCAGGGGCCCTTGGGCCATATAGGATATGAGCATTGTTTAGAGTAAATAATTAACCTTGGATTTGAATACATGTAGCATGCTCTGAAGTATCAGTGTCCATTTAACTGGCTTATGAGTCACCAAGGCCCAAAAGGTCACAAAACATTGTAATGGCAAAACAATTCAGATAATAGATCTAAATCACTTGCTGAGATTATCTTAGTGTGTCTTTGGATGACAAAAATAAGCTAAACATCTGTTAGTGTGTTGGAAATGGCTAGAGAACTGTGTATATGAAGCATAATTGTAGTCCTGTGTGTGAATGTGTATGGAGAAAAAAGTTAAATATCTGTGTGTGTGTGTGTGTGTGTGTGTGTGTTTTAGTCAAAGAGTAATGGGTATACATGGCTAGGGCAGTGTGTATGTTAAACCTATAAGTAGGTGTGTGTGTGTGTGTGTGAGAGAGAGAGAGTGTGTTATCAAAAACAGAAGCTAAACGTCAGTTTGTGTGTTTTTATCTGGGTTACTCATAGAGAAATGGGTAGGTATGGCAAGGGCAGTGTGAAAGCTACAGAGGCCTGTGTTTTTGTAAGTGCATGTGAAAGAGAGAGAGGAGGGGGGAGGTAGAGCCCATGGGTTGTAAAGTGTTGGAAGCATGGGGGAGTGTGAGGGGAGTGGAGGAGGGGGGGGCAGCCTGTGAGAAAGGCACGTGCGTCTGTCTCTACTTCTCCCTCCACTGCTGAGTATGGAAAATGAAAATATTCACTGTAGAGCTGTTTGTGGACGGATTTGGCTCAAAATTGGCACATCGCACCACAATGGTCATGTGAATGTGGATTTCAATTTCCATAACAATCAGACATACTATGGCGTAGTTATTGAACTGGGAATTTGATGTGTTATGATGGTAGCATTGTGATGCATATGAAAAATATTAATTTGTCAAAAACTTAGGATTTTCTCGCTAATCTTAGCATTTCAAAGTCTGCTGAGTATTACAAGGTGTGATTTAAGGTGATGGAGTTAAAATGCTAGGACTAGTATGAAAATGACAAGTTATATATATTTGATGATAGTGAAAAAGTGGTACATTTTTGCAAAGCACATGTATTTACAAAGTTGCTAGGAATTCTGCATACAATCATATGAGTCCAAGCATTTCTTGATAAGTGAAAATATGTAGGAGAAATTCAGGATTTTCTAGTATAGCGCCACCTAGTGGTGCAATTCCCTTCTAACATGAGTATGTCTTAGAGGGTGTGTACATGAACATACCATGTCAGTTTCATGTGTATGTACCTATGGTAAGTCTGTCAAATGGCCAATAAATTCAAATTAAAATTAATTGGCTTATGGCGGCCATGTTTTTTGAGTGATGAGGTCATCATTGTGTGTCTTGATACCACTTGACCCCATGATGATGCCTGTAAAGTTTTGGCTTGATGTGACTAATGGTTTCTGAGAAACAGTTTTTCCCATGTTATAGCGCCCCCTATTGGACAATCGTGGCCAGCTTTGACCTGTGACCTCCGAGTCATGTGCCCTAACAACTGATAAATTTGCATGAAGATTGGTCAAAGCATTGTTGAGATATAGCTGCTGAAGTAAAATTGGCCACGCCTCAGAGCTATTGATTGACATGTGACAGCCAGGCTGTATGGAAATGTCACAATGTTGGCGATAAGTTTTGATAAGGAGATTCTTCTGAGTAGTTTGATACCAAGATTGTGGTGATCAGATGAAAAACCAAGGAGTAGTAGGCAAAAGTAGGTTTTGCATATTATGCAAATTAGCAAAAAATCTAAGTAGGCGGAGCTTCATAGTTGTATATGAAATGTCCTATTGAATTGAGCCAAGGAATGCATAGGAAGTGGAATTTTGTTTCTATGACTTATGGTATGGGAGATATGGGCCAAAAAGTCACATAGTGTGCTATAGCGCCACCATCAGGCCGATGTGGGTCCCTATAAGTGTGTGTGGTCCTTTTGACCTAGAGAACAAGTTTGGCAAGTTTGGTGTGTCTAGGCCTTACGGTTTAGGCTGCAGTATCATTTATAGACAGCAAAATGGGAAGAAGAATAATAATAAGAAAAACGCTAACAATTACAATAGGGTTCCCACACTATGTGTGTGTGAACCCTAATAATAAGAAGAAAAAACCCGACAATTACAATAGGTTTCCCACACTACGTGTGTGAACCCTAATAACTAGAGAAATGTATATATGAAGCATATAGGAAGTCATGTGTGAGGGTGTGGAAAAAAGAAGCTAAATATCTGTATATTAGTCACTGGGTAATTGGTAGTAATGGCTAGAATTAGTGTGTATGTAAAACCTATAGGCCAGAGAGGCCTTTGTTTTTGTGAGTGCATGTGAAAGAGAGAGAGGGAGGAGGGAGAGCCCAAGGGTTGTAAAATGTTAGAAGGATGGGGGAGTGGAGGAGGGGACAGCGTGTGCGAGAATGGCACGTGCGTGTGGGCTGAGCAGTTCTCGTCTTCTCCCTGCACAGCTCAGTATGGAAAATGAAAATATTCACTGTAGAGCTGTTTGTGGACGGATTTGGTTCAAACTTGGCAAACAGCACATCAATGGTCATGTGAATGTGGATGTCAATTTTCATAACAATCAGACATACTATGGCGTAGTTATTGAACTGTGAATTTGATGTGTTACAATGGTAGCATTGTGATGCATATGAAAAATATTAATTTGTGAAAACCTTAGGATTTTCTCCCTAATCTTAGCATTTCAGAGTCTGCTGAGTATTACAAGGTGTGATTTAAAGGTGATGGAGTTAAAATGCTAGGACTAGTATGAAAATGACAAGTTATATATATTTGATAATAGTGAAAAAGTGGTACATTTTTGCAAAGCACATGTAATTAGAAAGTTGCTAGGAATTCTGCATACAATCATATGAGTGCAAGCATTTCTTGATAAGTGAAAATATGTAGGAGAAATTCTGGATTTTCTAGTATAGCGCCACCTAGTGGTGCAATTCCCTTCTAACATGAGTATGTCTTAGAGGGTGTGTACATGAACATACCATGTCAGTTTCATGTGTATGTACCTATGGTAAGTTTGTCAAATGGCCAATTAATTCAAAGTAAAATTTATTAGCTCATGGCGGCCATGTTTTTTGAGTAATGATGTCATCATTGTGTGCCTTGATACCACTTGGGCCCCTGATGATGCATGTAAAGTCTTGGCTTGATGTGACTAATGGTTTCTGAGAAACAGTTTTTCCCATGTTATAGCGCCCCCTATTGGACAATCTGGGCCAGCTTTGACCTGTGACCTCTGAGTCATGTGCCCTAACAACTGATAAATTTCCATGAAGATTGGTCAAAGCATTGCTGAGATATAGCTGCTGAAGTAAATTTGGCCACGCCTCAGAGCTATTGATTGACATGTGACAACCAGACTGTATACCAATGTCACAGTTTTGTTGATATTCCTTGATAATGAGATTCTTGTGAATATTTTGACACCAAGATTGTGGTGATCAGATGAAAAACCAGGGACTAGTATAAAAAAGTAGGTTTTGCATATTATGCAAATTAGCAAAAAATCTAAGTAGGCGGAGCTTAATGGTTCTTGAGGCTTTTTTGTTTGTCTAGAGCCAAGGAATGCACCTGAAGTGGAATTTTGTTTCTAGGACCTACGGCGTGGGAGATATGGACCAAAACGCAAAATGCTGCGCTATAGCGCCACCATCAGGCCAATGTGGGTCTCTGTACTTTAGCATGGTCCCGCAAAGAGACTCCACCAATCTGCAATGTTTGGTGTCTCTGGGCCTTACGGTCTAGGCTGCAGTATGCGTTTTATCAGTAGAAAAATAATAATAAGAAGAAATATAGCCGCAAGCGGCGATTGGCGGGTTCACACAAAAAAAGGCAAAAAAGCCCAAAGGGTCTTTTAGACCAACAAATTGGCCTCTTGGCCTCAATAGGCAAAAAGAAGCCCAATAGGTCCTTTACACCCAAAACTGAATAGAAGCTGTTTGAGTGGAAAAAATGCATAAGTAAATCAATGTGACAAAACATTCAATTCAACTGAGGCACTAAAGGCCCAAAAGGATCAAAATAATGTGTATTGGCAAAATGATTCAGATCACAGAACTAAATCACATGCTGAGATCAGCTTTGTGTGCGTTTGTGTGGTGTTTCATGTGAGCAATTGTTTTCAGTCAGTTTCGGTGTTTGGCCACTAGATGGAGCCCAAGTACTATCATACTGATATCTCATTAATCTCAGTAATGCAATGACATTTTGGTGAATTAAAAGGTTCATTTCTGGTCAGGCAGTGCACTTTTTGTTATGAGATGTAATTGCAATGTTATAGACCTCATTGATCTGAATCATACAAGCCCCATTACTTGTCTGTATTCTGCATAACAAGATTGCTGCGTGAGTTTTTATGATTTCTCAGGTTTTTGGGTACTGTAGCGCCTCCGACAGGCCAATTTGAATCAAACTTGGCCTACCTCACAAGGACCTCAGTCTATAAAAGCCTTTCAAATTGGGAGTTGATCACTTACATGGTTTATGAGTTATAGCAATAAAGGTCATTTATGGCATGGCCAGAAGGATATAATGGAAAAATTGACCAATCAGACAAATAAAAATGCAACATTTTTTCCATATTTAGTTAACTACAGTGTCTACAGATTATGCCTATGCCATTTTCCCATCATTGGATCAAATTCCTAGGACTAGTTCTTAAAGAGCTATTTTCAAACAATTGATGAATGTGACAAAAGTATGCATTTTTTAATAGGACTTGTAATTGCAAAGTTGTCAGGTCTACTGCAAGGTATAAAAAGAAACAAGTTGCATGTTCCTAGGTGAAAATTTGGAGGAGTTATGCATGATTTTCACAAATAGCGCCACCTAGTGGCCAAATGTTTCAACACTGCACAGTATGACACATAGTCCTGGGATATGCACAGTGATGAGGTTTTATGTTGATTGGCCAATGGTAAGTCTGTCAAATGGCCAATTAATTCAAATAAAAATTAATTGGCTCATGGCGGCCATGTTTTTTGAGTGATGAGGTCATCATTGTGTGCCTTGATACCACTTGGGCCCCTGATGATGCCTGTAAAGTTTGGGCTTGATGTGACTAATGGTTTCTGAGAAACAAATTTCCCCATGTTATAGCGCCCCCTATTGGACAATCGTGGCCAGCTTTGACCTGTGACCTCTGAGTCATGTGCCCTAACAACTGATAAATTTTCATAAAGATAGGTCAAAGCATTGCTGAGATATAGCTGCTGAAGTCAATTTGGCCACGCCTCAGAGCTATTGATTGACATGTGACAACCAGACTGTATACCAATGTCACAGTTTTGTTGATGTTCCTTGATAATGAGATTCTTGTGAATATTTTGACACCAAGATTATGGTGATCAGATGAAAAACCAGGGACTAGTATAAAAAAGTAGGTTTTGCATATTATGCAAATTAGCAAAAAATCTAAGTAGGCGGAGCTTAATAATTTTTGTACCATTGTTTTTGGCTTGAGCCAAGGAATCCATCAGAAGTGGAATTTTCTTTCTAGGACCTACGGTGTGGGAGATATGGGCCAAAATGCAAAAAACTGCGCTATAGCGCCACCATCAGGCCAATTTAGGCCTCTGTACTTAAGCGTGGTCCTGCAAAGAGACTACACCATTCTGCCAACTTTGGTGTTTCTGGGCCTTACGGTCTAGGCTGCAGTATGCGTTTTATGCGGAGAAAAATAATAATAAATATAGCCGCAAGCGGCGATTGGCGGGTTCACACAAAAAAAGGCACAAAAGCCCAAAGGGTCTTTTAGACCAACAAGTGATATGAAGCTACTTCAGTCCAAAAAATGGACAGATAAAGTAATTTGCAAAAAATTATTCAACTGGGGCAATAAAGGCCCAAAAGATCAAAACAAAATGTCATGGCAAAATGATTCAGATCATAGAAGTTAATCAAATGCTGTGATTAGCTTTGTATGTGTGTGTTTGTGTGTTTTTTCATGTATGCAGTAAGGGCTTCTTGAGGCTTTTTTTGGTTGGCTTGAGCAAAGGAATACAGCTGAAGTAGAATTTTGTTTCTAGGCCATACAGTGTGGAAGATATTAAACAAAATGATTCAGACCATACA
>NC_135223.1:7979019-8106519 GCF_052324685.1 Brachyhypopomus gauderio
GTAATGTTACACATGCATTTCCAAACAAGTAGTAAGTCTTGTATTAAGGCGTTCAAAACAGCGTTTTGCTGGCGCTGTCAGCGCTCTAAACAGTGTTTCTGAGCATAACTTGTGGCAAAGTGCAACTTTTGAAGAATGAATAGAAAACTCATATTTTGTTCTAAAACTGTGTTTGGATGTGATAACAAGCTGTTTTATCATGTTTGTAATGTTACACATGCATTCCAAACAAGTAGTAAGTCTTGTATTAAGGCGTTCAAAACAGCGTTTGCTGGCGCTGTAAGCGCTCTAAACAGTGTTTCTGAGCATAACTTGTGGCAAAAGTGCAACTTTTGAAGAATGAACTGAAAACTCATATTTTGAATGAAAACAGTGTTTGGATGTGATAACAAGCTGTTTTATCATGTTTGTAATGTTACACATGCATTTCCAAACAAGTAGTAAGTCTTGTATTAAGGCAGTTCAAAACAGCGTTTGCTGGCGCTGGTAAGCGCTCTAAACAGTGTTTTCTGAGCATAACTTGGAGCAAAAAGTGCAACTTTTGAAGAATGAACTGAAAACTCATATTTTGTTCTAAAACAGTGTTTGGATGTGATAACAAGCTGTTTTATCATGTTTGTAATGTTACACATGCATTTCCTAACAAGTAGGTGAGGCTTGCATTAAGGCGTTTCAAAACAGCGTTTGCTGGCGTTGTAAGAGCTCTAAACAATGTTTCTGAGCATAACTTGTGGCAAAAGTGCAACTTTTGAAGAATGAAAAGAAAACTCATATTTTGAATGAAAACAGTGTTTGGATGTGATAACAAGCTGTTTTATCATGTTTGTAATGTTACACATCCATTTTCTAACAAGTAGTAAGTCTTGCATTAAGGCGTTCAAAACAGTGTTTTGCTGGCGCTGTAAGCGCCTCTAAACAGTGTTTCTGAGCATAACTTGGAGCAAAAGTGCAACTTTTGAAGAATGAACTGAAAACTAATATTTTGTTCCCAAAACAGTGTTTGGATGTGATAACAAGCTGTTTTATCATGTTTGTAATGTTACACATGCATTTCCTAACAAGTAGTAAGGCTTGCATTAAGGCGTTCAAAACAGCGATTGCTGGCGTTGTAAGAGCTCTAAACAGTGGTTTCTGAGCATAACTTGTGGCAAAAGTGCAACTTTTGAAGAATGAAAAGAAAACTCATATTTTGTTCTAAAACAGTGTTTGGATGTGATAACAAGCTGTTTTATCATGTTTGTAATGTTACACATGCATTTCCAAACAAGTAGTAAGTCTTGTATTAAGGCGTTCAAAACAGCGTTTGCTGGCGCTGTAAGCGCTCTAAACAGTGTTTCTGAGCATAACTTGGAGCAAAAGTGCAACTTTTGAAGAATGAACTGAAAACTAATATTTTGTTCCAAAACAGTGTTTGGATGTGATAACAAGCTGTTTTATCATGTTTGTAATGTTACACATGCATTTCCAAACAAGTAGTAAGTCTTGTATTAAGGCGTTCAAAACAGCGTTTGCTGGCGCTGTAAGCGCTCTAAACAGTGTGTTCTGAGCATAACTTGGAGCAAAAGTGCAACTTTTTGAAGAATGAACTGAAAACTCATATTTTGTTCCAAAACAGTGTTTGGATGTGATAACAAGCTGTTTTATCATGTTTGTAATGTTTACACATGCATTTCCTAACAAGTAGTAAGGCTTGCATTAAGGCGTTCAAAACAGCGTTTGCTGGCGTTGTAAGAGCTCTAAACAGTGTTTCTGAGCATAACTTGTGGCAAAAGTGCAACTTTTGAAGAATTGAAAAAGAAAACTCATATTTTGAATGAAAACAGTGTTTGGATGTGATAACAAGCTGTTTTATCATGTTTGTAATGTTACACATCCATTTTCTAACAAGTAGTAAGTCCTTGCATTAAGGCGTTCAAAACAGCGTTTTGCTGGCGCTGTAAGCGCTCTAAACAGTGTTTCTGAGCATAACTTGTGGCAAAAGTGCAACTTTTGAAGAATGAACTGAAAACTCATATTTTGTTCTAAAACAGTGTTTGGATGTGATAACAGCTGTTTTATCATGTTTGTAATGTTACACATGCATTTCCCTAACAAGTAGGTAAGGCTTGCATTAAGGCGTTCAAAACAGCGTTTGCTGCGGTTGTAAGAGCTCTAAACAGTGTTTCTGAGCATAACTTGTGGCAAAAGTGCAACTTTTGAAGAATGAACTGAAAACTCATATTTTGTTCCAAAACAGTGTTTTGGATGTGATAACAAGCTGTTTTATCATGTTTGTAATGTTACACATGCATTTCCAAACAAGTAGTAAAGTCTTGTATTAAGGCGTTCAAAACAGCGTTTGCTGGCGCTGTAAGCGCTCTAAACAGTGTTTCTGAGCATAACTTGTGGCAAAAGTGCAACTTTTGAAGAATGAACTGAAAACTCATATTTTGTTCTAAAACAGTGTGTGGATGTGATAACAAGCTGTTTTATCATGTTTGTAATGTTACACATGCATTTCCTACCCCAAGTAGGTAAGGCTTGCATTAGGCGTTCAAAACAGCGTTTGCTGGCGTTGTAAGAGCTCTAAACAGTGGTTCTGAGCATAACTTGTGGCAAAAGTGCAACTTTTGAAGAATGAACTGAAAACTCATATTTTGTTCCAAAACAGTGTTTGGATGTGATAACAAGCTGTTTTATCATGTTTGTAATGTTACACATGCATTTCCAAACAAGTAGTAAGTCTTGTATTAAGGCGTTCAAAACAGCGTTTGCTGGCGCTGTAAGCGCTCTAAACAGTGTTTCTGAGCATAACTTGTGGCAAAAGTGCAACTTTTGAAGAATGAAAAGAAAACTCATATTTTGTTCTAAAACAGTGTTTGGATGTGATAACAAGCTGTTTTATCATGTTTGTAATGTTACACATGCATTTCCAAACAAGTAGTAAGTCTTGTATTAAGGCGTTCAAACAGCGTTTTGCTGGCACTGTAAGCGCTCGTAAACAGTGTTTCTGAGCATAACTTGGAGCAAAAAGTGCAACTTTTGATGAATGAAAAGAAAGCTCATATTTTGAATGAAACAGTGTTTGGATGTGATAACAAGCTGGTTGTATCATGTTTGTAATGTTTTCACATGCATTTCCAACAAGTAGTAAGTCTTGTATTAAGGCGTTCAAAACAGCGTTTGCTGGCGGTCTGTCAGCGCTCCTAAACAGTGTTTCTGAGCATAACTTGTGGCAAAAGTGCAACTTTTGGAAGAATGAATAGAAAACTCCTATTTTGTTCTAAAACTGTGTTTGGATGTGTTAACAAGCTGTTTTTTCATGTTTGTAATGTTACACATGCATTTCCAAACAAGTAAGTAGTCTTGTATTAAGGCGTTCAAAACAGCGTTTGCTGGCGCTGTAAGCGCTCTAAACAGTGTTTCTGAGCATAACTTGTGGCAAAAGTGGCAACTTTTGAAGAATGAAAAGAAAACTCATATTTTGAATGAAAACAGTGTTTGGATGTGATAACAAGCTGTTTTATCATGTTTGTAATGTTACACATGCATTTCCAAACAAGTAGTAAGTCTTGTATTAAGGCGTTCAAAACAGCGTTTGCTGGCGCTGTAAGCGCTCTAAACAGTGGTTTCTGAGCATAACTTGTGGCAAAAGTGCAACTTTTGAAGAATGAAAAGAAAACTCATATTTTGAATGAAAACAGTGTTTGGATGTGATAACAAGCTGTTTTATCATGTTTGTAATGTTACACATGCATTTCCAAACAAGTAGTAAAGTCTTGTATTAAGGCGTTCAAAACAGCGTTTGCTGGCGCTGTAAGCGCTCTAAACAGTGTTTCTGAGCATAACTTGTGGCAAAAGTGCAACTTTGAAGAATGAATAGAAAACTCATATTTTGTTCTAAAACAGTGTTTGGATGTGATAACAAGCTGTTTTATCATGTTTGTAATGTTACACATGCATTTCCAAACAAGTAGTAAGTCTTGTATTAAGGCGTTCAAAACAGCGTTTGCTGGCGCTGTAAGCGCTCTAAACAGTGTTTCTGAGCATAACTTGGAGCAAAAGTGCAACTTTTGAAGAATGAACTGAAAACTCATATTTTGTTCTAAAAAACAGTGTTTGGATTGTATCACAAGCCGTTTTATCATGTTTGTAATGTTACACATGCATTTCCAAACAAGTAGTAAGTCTTGTATTAAGGCGTTCAAAACAGCGTTTGCTGGCGCTGTCAGCGCTCTAAACAGTGTTTCTGAGGCATAACTTGTGGCAAAAGTGCAACTTTTGAAGAATGAATAGAAAACTCATATTTTGTTCTAAAACAGTGTTTGGATGTGATAACAACGCTGTTTTATCATGTTTTGTAATGTTACAACATGCATTTCCCAAACAAGTAGTAAGTCTTGTATTAAGGCGTTCAAAACAGCGTTTGCTGACGCTGTAAGCGCTCTAAACAGTGTTTCTGAGCATAACTGTGTGGCAAAAGTGCAACTTTTGAAGAATGAAAAGAAAACTCATATTTTGAATGAAGAAAACAGTGTTTGGATGTGATAACAAGCTGTTTTATCATGTTTGTAATGTTACACATGCATTTCCAAACAAGTAGTAAGTCTTGTATTAGGCGTTCAAAACAGCGTTTGCTGGCGCTGTAAGAGCTCTAAACAGTGTTTCTGAGCATAACTTGGAGCAAAAGTGCAACTTTTGAAGAATGAAAAGAAAACTCATATTTTGAATGAAAACAGTGTTTTGGATGTGATAACAAGCTGTTTTATCATGTTTGTAATGTTACACATGCATTTCCAAACAAGTAGTAAGTCTTGTATTAAGGCGTTCAAACAGCGTTTGCTGGCGCTGTCAGCGCTCTAAACAGTGTTTCTGAGCATAAACTTGGAGCAAAAGTGCAACTTTTGAAGAATGAACTGAAAACTCATATTTTGTTCTAAAACAGTGTTGGGATGTGATAACAAGCTGTTTTATCATGTTTGTAATGTTACACATGCATATCCAAACAAGTAGTAAGTCTGTATTAAGGCGTTCAAAACAGCGTTTGGCTGGCGCTGTAAGCGCTCTAAACAGTGTTTCTGAGCATAACTTGTGGCAAAAGTGCAACTTTTGAAGAATGAACTGAAAACTCATATTTTGTTCTAAAACAGTGTTTGGATGTGATAACAAGCCGTTTTATTCATGTTTGTAATGTTACACATGCATTTCCCAACAAGTAGTAAGTCTTGTATTAAGGCGTTCCAAAACAGCGTTTGCTGGCGGCTGTCAGCGCTCTAAACAGTGTTTCAGAGCATAACTTGTGGCAAAAGTGCAACTTTTGAAGAATGAAATAGAAAACTCATATTTTGTTCTAAAACAGTGTTTGGATGTGATAACAAGCTGTTTTATCATGTTTGTAATGTTACACATGCATATCCAAACAAGTAGTAAGTCTTGTATTAAGGCGTTCAAAACAGCGTTTGCTGGCGCTGTAAGCGCTCTAAACAGTGTTTCTGAGCATAAACTTGTGGCAAAAGTGCAACTTTTGAAGAATGAAAAGAAAACTCATATTTTGAATGAAAACAGTGTTTGGATGTGATAACAAGCTGTTTTATCATGTTTGTAATGTTACACAGTGCATTTCCAAACAAGTAGTAAGTCTTGTATTAGCGTTCAAAACAGCGTTTGCTGCGCTGTAAGAGCTCTAAACAGTGTTTCTGAGCATAACTTGGAGCAAAAGTGCAACTTTTGAAGAATGAAAAGAAAACTCATATTTTGAATGAAAACAGTGTTTGGATGTGATAACAAGCTGTTTTATCATGTTTGTAATGTTACACATGCATTTCCAAACAAGTAGTAAGTCTTGTATTAAGGCGTTCAAAACAGCGTTTGCTGGCGCTGTCAGCGCTCTAAACAGTGTTTCTGAGGCATAACTTGGAGCAAAAGTGCAACTTTTGAAGAATGAACTGAAAACTCATATTTTGTTCTAAAACAGTGTTTGGATGTGATAACAAGCTGTTTTATCATGTTTGTAATGTTACACATGCATTTCCAAACAAGTAGTAAGTCTTGTATAAGGCGTTCAAAAACAGCGTTTGCTGGCGCTGTAAGCGCTCTAAACAGTGTTTCTGAGCATAACTTGTGGCAAAAGTGCAACTTTTGAAGAATGAACTGAAAACTCATATTTTGTTCCAAAACAGTGTTTGGATGTGATAACAAGCTGTTTTATCATGTTTGTAATGTTACACATGCATTTCCAAACAAGTAGTAAGTCTTGTATTAAGGCGTTCAAAACAGCGTTTGCTGGCGCTGTAAGCGCTCTAACAGTGTTTCTGAGCATAACTTGGAGCAAAAGTGCAACTTTTGAAGAATGAACTGAAAACTCATATTTTGTTCTAAAACAGTGTTTGGATGTGATAACAAGCCGTTTTATCATGTTTGTAATGTTACACATGCATTTCCAAACAAGTAGTAAGTCTTGTATTAAGGCGGTTCAAAACAGCGTTTGCTGGCGCTGTCAGCGCTCTAAACAGTGTTTCTGAGCATAACTTGTGGCAAAAGTGCAACTTTTGAGAATGAAAAGAAAACTCATATTTTGAATGAAAACAGTGTTTGGATGTGATAACAAGCTGTTTTATCATGTTTGTAATGTTACACATGCATTTCCAAACAAGTAGTACGTCTTGTATTAAGGCGTTCAAAACAGCGTTTGCTTGGCGCTGTAAGCGCTCTAAACAGTGTTTCTGAGCATAACTTGGAGCAAAAGTGCAACTTTTGAAGAATGAACTGAAAACTCATATTTTGTTCTAAAACAGTGTTTGGATGTGATAACAAGCCGTTTTATCATGTTTGTAATGTTACACATGCATTTCCAAACAAGTAGTAAGTCTTGTATTAAGGCGTTCAAAACAGCATTTGCTGGCGCTGGTCAGCGCTCTAAACAGTGTTTCTGAGCATAACTTGTGGCAAAAGTGCAACTTTTGAAGAATGAATAGAAAACTCATATTTTGTTCTAAAACAGTGTTTGGATGTGATAACAAGCTGTTTTATCATGTTTGTAATGTTACACATGCATTTCCAAACAAGTAGTAAGTCTTGTATTAAGGCGTTCAAAACAGCGTTTGCTGGCGCTGTAAGCGCTCTAAACAGTGTTTCTGAGCATAACTTGTGGCAAAAGTGCAACTTTTGAAGAATGAAAAGAAAACTCATATTTTGAATGAAAACAGTGTTTGGATGTGATAACAAGCTGTTTTATATGTTTGTAATGTTACACATGCATTTCCAAACAAGTAGTAAGTCTTGTATTAGGCGTTCAAAACAGCGTTTGCTGGCGCTGTAAGAGCTCTAAACAGTGTTTTCTGAGCATAACTTGGAGCAAAAGTGCAACTTTTGAAGAATGAAAAGAAAACTCATATTTTGAATGAAAACAGTGTTTGGATGTGATAACAAGCTGTTTTATCATGTTTGTAATGTTACACATGCATTTCCAAACAAGTAGTAAGTCTTGTATTAAGGCGTTCAAACAGCGTTTGCTGGCGCTGTCAGCGCTCTAAACAGTGTTTCTGAGCATAACTTGGAGCAAAAGTGCAACTTTTGAAGAATGAACTGAAAACTCATATTTTGTTCTAAAACAGTGTTTGGATGTGATAACAAGCTGTTTTATCATGTTTGTAATGTTAACACATGCATTTCCTAACAAGTAGGTGAGGCTTGCATTAAGGCGTTCAAAACAGCGTTTGCTGGCGTTGTAAGAGCTCTAAACAATGTTTCTGAGCATAACTTGTGGCAAAAGTGCAACTTTTGAAGAATGAAAAGAAAACTCATATTTTGAATGAAAAACAGTGTTTGGATGTGATAACAAGCTGTTTTATCATGTTTGTAATGTTACACATGCATTTCCAAACAAGTAGTAAGTCTTGTATTAAGGCGTTCAAAACAGCGTTTGCTGGCGCTGTAAGCGCTCTAAACAGTGTTTCTGAGCATAACTTGGAGCAAAAGTGCAACTTTTGAAGAATGAACTGAAACTCATATTTTGTTCTAAAACAGTGTTTGGATGTGATAACAAGCTGTTTTATCATGTTTGTAATGTTTACACATGCATTTCCTAACAAGTAGGTAAGGCTTGCATTAAGGCGTTCAAACAGCGTTTGCTGGCGCTGTAAGCGCTCTAAACAGTGTTTCTGAGCATAACTTGGAGCAAAAGTGCACTTTTGAAGAATGAACTGAAAACTCATATTTTGTTCTAAAACAGTGTTTGGATGTGATAACAAGCTGTTTTATCATGTTTGTAATGTTTACACATGCATTTCCTAACAAGTAGGTGAGGGCTTGCATTAAGGCGTTCAAAACAGCGTTTGCTGGCGTTGTAAGAGCTCTAAACAATGTTCTGAGCATAACTTGTGGCAAAAGTGCAACTTTTGAGAATGAAAAGAAAACTCATATTTTGAATGAAAACAGTGTTTTGGATGTGATAACAAGCTGTTTTATCATGTTTGTAATGTTACACATGCATTTCCAAACAAGTAGTAAGTCTGTATTAAGGCGTTCAAAACAGCGTTTGCTGGCGCTGTAAGCGCTCTAAACAGTGTTTCTGAGCATAACTTGGAGCAAAAGTGCAACTTTTGAAGAATGAACTGAAAACTCATATTTTGTTCCAAAACAGTGTTTGGATGTGATAACAAGCTGTTTTATCATGTTTGTAATGTTACACATCCATTTTCTATACAAGTAGTAAGTCTTGCATTAAGGCGTTCAAAACAGCGTTTGCTGGCGCTGTAAGCGCTCTAACAGTGTTTCTGAGCATAACTTGGGAGCAAAAGTGCAACTTTTGAAGAATAGAACTGAAAACTCATATTTTGTTCTAAAACAGTGTTTGGATGTGATAACAAGCTGTTTTATCATGTTTGTACTGTTACACATGCATTTCCAAACAAGTAGTAAGTCTTGTATTAAGGCGTTCAAAACAGCGTTTGCTGGCGCTGTAAGCGCTCTAAACAGTGTTTCTGAGCATAACTTGGAGCAAAAGTGCAACTTTTGAAGAATGAACTGAAAACTCATATTTTGTTCCAAAACAGTGTTTGGATGTGATAACAAGTTGTTTTATCATGTTTGTAATGTTACACATGCATTTCCTAACAAGTAGTAAGGCTGCATTAAGGCGTTCAAAACAGCGTTTGCTGGCGTTTGTGTAAGAGCTCTAAACAGTGTTTCTGAGCATAACTGTGGCAAAAGTGCAACTTTTGAAGAATGAAAAGAAAACTCATATTTTGTTCTAAAACAGTGTTTTGGATGTGATAACAAGCTGTTTTATCATGTTTGTAATGTTACACATGCATTTCCAAACAAGTAGTAAGTCTTGTATTAAGGCGTTCAAAACAGCGTTTGCTGGCGCTGTAAGCGCTCTAAACAGTGTTTCTGAGCATAACTTGGAGCAAAAGTGCAACTTTTGAAGAATGAACTGAAAACTAATATTTTGTTCCAAAACAGTGTTTGGATGTGATAACAAGCTGTTTTATCATGTTTGTAATGTTACACATGCATTTCCAAACAAGTAGTAAGTCTTGTATTAAGGCGTTCAAAACAGCGTTTGCTGGCGCTGTAAGCTCTCTAAACAGTGTTTCTGAGCATAACTTGGAGCAAAAGTGCAACTTTGAAGAATGAACTGAAAACTCATATTTGTTCCAAAACAGTGTTTGGATGTGATAACAAGCTGTTTTTATCATGTTTGTAATGTTACACATGCATTTTCCTAACAAGTAGTAAGGCTTGCATTAAGGCGTTCAAAACAGCGTTTGCTGGCGTTGTAAGAGCTCTAAACAGTGTTTTCTGAGCATAACTTGTGGCAAAAAGTGCAACTTTTGAAGAATGAAAAGAAAACTCATATTTTGAATGAAAACAGTGTTTGGATGTGATAACAAGCTGTTTTATCATGTTTGTAATGTTACACATGCATTTCCAAACAAGTAGTAAGTCTTGTATTAAGGCGTTCAAAACAGCGTTTGCTGGAGCTGTAAGCGCTCTAAACAGTGTTTCTGAGCATAACTTGTGGCAAAAGTGCAACTTTTGAAGAATGAACTGAAAACTCATATTTTGTTCTAAAACAGTGTTTGGATGTGAAAACAAGCTGTTTTATCATGTTTGTAATGTTACACATGCATTTCCTAACAAGTAGGTAAGGCTTGCATTTAAGGCGTTCAAAACAGCGTTTGCTGGCGTTGTAAGAGCTCTAAACAGTGTTTCTGAGCATAACTTGTGGCAAAAGTGCAACTTTTGAAGAATGAACTGAAAACTCATATTTTGTTCCAAAACAGTGTTTGGATGTGATAACAAGCTGTTTTATCATGTTTGTAATGTTACACATCCATTTTCTAACAAGTAGTAAGTCTTGCATTAAGGCGTTCAAAACAGCGTTTGCTGGCGCTGTAAGCGCTCTAAACAGTGTTTCTGAGCATAACTTGGAGCAAAAGTGCAACTTTGAAGAATGAACTGAAAACTCATATTTTGTTCTAAAACAGTGTTTGGGATGTGATAACAAGCTGTTTTATCATGTTTGTAATGTTACACATGCATTTCCAAACAAGTAGTAAGTCTTGTATTAAGGCGTTCAAAACAGCGTTTGCTGGCGCTGTAAGCGCTCTAAACAGTGTTTTCTGAGCATAACTTGGAGCAAAAGTGCAACTTTTGAAGAATGAACTGAAAACTCATATTTTGTTCCAAAACAGTGTTTGGATGTGATAACAAGTTGTTTTATCATGTTTGTAATGTTACACATGCATTTCCTAACAAGTAGTAAGGCTTGCATTAAGGCGTTCAAAACAGCGTTTGCTGGCGTTGTAAGAGCTCTAAACAGTGTTTCTGAGCATAACTTGTGGCCAAAAGTGCAACTTTTGAAGAATGAAAAGAAAACTCATATTTTGTTCTAAAACAGTGTTTGGATGTGATAACAAGCTGTTTTATCATGTTTGTAATGTTACACATGCATTTCCAAACAAGTAGTAAGTCTTGTATTAAGCGGTTCAAAAACAGCGTTTGCTGGCGCTGTAAGCGCTCTAAACAGTGTTTCTGAGCATAACTTGGAGCAAAAGTGCAACTTTTGAAGAATGAACTGAAAACTAATATTTTGTTCCAAAACAGTGTTTGGATGTGATAACAAGCTGTTTTATCATGTTTGTAATGTTACACATGCATTTCCAAACAAGTAGTAAGTCTTGTATTAAGGCGTTCAAAACAGCGTTTGCTGGCGCTGTAAGCGCTCTAAACAGTGTTTCTGAGCATAACTTGGAGCAAAAGTGCAACTTTTGAAGAATGAACTGAAAACTCATATTTTGTTCTAAAACAGTGTTTGGATGTGATAAGCTGTTTTATCATGTTTGTAATGTTACACATGCATTTCCTAACAAGTAGTAAGGCTTGCATTAAGGCGTTCAAAACAGCGTTTGCTGGCGTTGTAAGAGCTCTAAACAGTGTTTCTGAGCATAACTTGTGGCAAAAGTGCAACTTTTGAAGAATGAAAAGAAAACTCATATTTTGAATGAAAAACAGTGTTTGGATGTGATAACAAGCTGTTTTATCATGTTTGTAATGTTACACATGCATTTCCAAACAAGTAGTAAGTCTTGTATTAAGGCGTTCAAAAACAGCGTTTGCTGGCGCTGTAAGCGCTCTAAACAGTGTTTCTGAGCATAACTTGTGGCAAAAGTGCAACTTTTGAAGAATGAACTGAAAACTCATATTTTGTTCTAAAACAGTGTTTGGATGTGATAACAAGCTGTTTTATCATGTTTGTAATGTTACACATGCATTTCCTAACAAGTAGGTAAGGCTTGCATTAAGGCGTTCAAAACAGCGTTTGCTGGCGTTGTAAGAGCTCTAAACAGTGTTTCTGAGCATAACTTGTGGCAAAAGTGCAACTTTTGAAGAATGAACTGAAAACTCATATTTTGTTCCAAAACAGTGTTTGGATGTGATAACAAGCTGTTTTATCATGTTTGTAATGTTACACATGCATTTCCAAACAAGTAGTAAGTCTTGTATTAAGGCGTTCAAAACAGCGTTTGCTGGCGCTGTAAGCGCTCTAAACAGTGTTTCTGAGCATAACTTGTGGCAAAAGTGCAACTTTTGAAGAATGAAAAGAAACTCATATTTTGTTCTAAAACAGTGTTTGGATGTGATAACAAGCTGTTTTATCATGTTTGTAATGTTACACATGCATTTCCAAACAAGTAGTAAGTCTTGTATTAAGGCGTTCAAAACAGCGTTTGCTGGCGCTGTAAGCGCTCTAAACAGTGTTTCTGAGCATAACTTGGAGCAAAAGTGCAACTTTTGAAGAATGAAAGAAGAAAACTCATATTTTGAATGAAAACAGTGTTTGGATGTGATAACAAGCTGTTTTATCATGTTTGTAATGTTACACATGCATTTCCAAACAAGTAGTAAGTCTTGTATTAAGGCGTTCAAAACAGCGTTTGCTGGCGCTGTAAGCGCTCTAAACAGTGTTTCTGAGCATAACTTGTGGCAAAAGTGCAACTTTTGAAGAATGAACTGAAAACTCATATTTTGTTCTAAAACAGTGTTTGGATGTGATAACAAGCTGTTTTATCATGTTTGTAATGTTACACATGCATTTCCTAACAAGTAGGTAAGGCTTGCATTAAGGCGTTCAAAACAGCGTTTGCTGGCGTTGTAAGAGCTCTAAACAGTGTTTCTGAGCATAACTTGTGCGGCAAAAGTGCAACTTTTGAAGAATGAACTGAAAACTCATATTTTGTTCCAAAACAGTGTTTTGGATGTGATAACAAGCTGTTTTTATCATGTTTGTAATGTTTACACATCCATTTTCTAACAAGTAGTAAGTCTTGCATTAAGGCGTTCAAAACAGCGTTTGCTGGCGCTGTAAGCGCTCTAAACAGTGTTTCCTGAGCATAACTTGGAGCAAAAGTGCAACTTTTGAAGAATGAACTGAAAACTCATATTTTGTTCTAAAACAGTGTTTGGATGTGATAACAAGCTGTTTTATCATGTTTGTAATGTTACACATGCATTTCCAAACAAGTAGTAAGTCTTGTATTAAGGCGTTCAAAACAGCGTTTGCTGGCGCTGTAAGCGCTCTAAAACAGTGTTTCTGAGCATAACTTGGAGCAAAAGTGCAACTTTTGAAGAATGAACTGAAAACTCATATTTTGTTCCAAAACAGTGTTTGGATGTGATAACAAGTTGTTTTATCATGTTTGTAATGTTACACATGCATTTCCTAACAAGTAGTAAGGCTTGCATTAAGGCGTTCAAAACAGCGTTTGCTGGCGTTGTAAGAGCTCTAAACAGTGTTTCTGAGCATAACTTGTGGCAAAAGTGCAACTTTTGAAGAATGAAAAGAAAACTCATATTTTGTTCTAAAACAGTGTTTGGGATGTGATAACAAGCTGTTTTATCATGTTTGTAATGTTACACATGCATTTCAAACAAGTAGTAAGTCTTGTATTAAGGCGTTCAAAACAGCGTTTGCTGGCGCTGTAAGCGCTCTAAACAGTTGTTTCTGAGCATAACTTGGAGCAAAAGTGCAACTTTTGAAGAATGAACTGAAAACTAATATTTTGTTCCAAAACAGTGTTTGGATGTGATAACAAGCTGTTTTATCATGTTTGTAATGTTACACATGCATTTCCAAACAAGTAGTAAGTCTTGTATTAAGCGTTCAAAACAGCGTTTGCTGGCGCTGTAAGCGCTCTAAACAGTGTTTCTGAGCATAACTTGGAGCAAAAGTGCAACTTTTGAAGAATGAACTGAAAACTCATATTTTGTTCTAAAACAGTGTTTGGATGTGATAACAAGCTGTTTTATCATGTTTGTAATGTTTACACATGCATTTCCTAACAAGTAGTAAGGCTTGCATTAAGGCGTTCAAAACAGCGTTTGCTGGCGTTGTAAGAGCTCTAAACAGTGTTTCTGAGCATAACTTGTGGCAAAAGTGCAACTTTTGAAGAATGAAAAGAAAACTCATATTTTGAATGAAAACAGTGTTTGGATGTGATAACAAGCTGTTTTATCATGTTTGTAATGTTACACATGCATTTCCAAACAAGTAGTAAGTCTTGTATTAAGGCGTTCAAAACAGCGTTTGCTGGCGCTGTAAGCGCTCTAAACAGTGTTTCTGAGCATAACTTGTGGCAAAAGTGCAACTTTTGAAGAATGAACTGAAAACTCATATTTTGTTCTAAAACAGTGTTTGGATGTGATAACAAGCTGTTTTATCATGTTTGTAATGTTACACATGCATTTCCTAACAAGTAGGTAAGGCTTGCATTAAGGCGTTCAAAACAGCGTTTGCTGGCGTTGTAAGAGGCTCTAAACAGTGTTTCTGAGCATAACTTGTGGCAAAAGGTGCAACTTTTGAAGAATGAACTGAAAACTCATATTTTGTTCCAAAACAGTGTTTGGATGTGATAACAAGCTGTTTTATCATGTTTGTAATGTTACACATGCATTTCCAAACAAAGTAGTTAAGTCTTGTATTAAGGCGTTCAAAACAGCGTTTGCTGGCGCTGTAAGCGCTCTAAACAGTGTTTCTGAGCATAACTTGTGGCAAAAGTGCAACTTTTGAAGAATTGAAAAGAAAACTCATATTTTGTTCTAAAACAGTGTTTGGATGTGATAACAAGCTGTTTTATCATGTTTGTAATGTTACACATGCATTTCCAAACAAGTAGTAAGTCCTTGTATTAAGGCGTTCAAAACAGCGTTTGCTGGCGCTGTAAGCGCTCTCTAAACAGTGTTTCTGAGCATAACTTGGAGCAAAAGTGCAACTTTTGAAGAATGAAAAGAAAACTCATATTTTGAATGAAAACAGTGTTTGGAATGTGGATAACAAGCTGTTTTATCATGTTTGTAATGTTACACATGCATTTCCAAACAAGTAGTAAGTCTTGTATTAAGGCGTTCAAAACAGCGTTTGCTGGCGCTGTCAGCGCTCTAAACAGTGTTTCTGAGCATAACTTGTGGCAAAAGTGCAACTTTTGAAGAATGATAGAAAACTCATATTTTGTTCTAAAACTGTGTTTGGATGTGATAAACAAGCTGTTTTATCATGTTTGTAATGTTACACATGCATTTCCAAACAAGTAGTAAGTCTTGTATTAAGGCGTTCAAAACAGCGTTTGCTGGCGCTGTAAGCGCTCCAAACAGTGTTTCTGAGCATAACTTGTGGCAAAAGTGCAACTTTTGAAGAATGAAAAGAAAACTCATATTTTGAATGAAAACAGTGTTTGGATGTGATAACAAGCTGTTTTATCATGTTTGTAATGTTACCACATGCATTTCCAAACAAGTAGTAAGTCTTGTATTAAGGCGTTCCAAAACAGCGTTTGCTGGCGCTGTAAGCGCTCTAAACAGTGTTTCTGAGCATAACTTGTGGCAAAAGTGCAACTTTTGAAGAATGAAAAGAAAACTCATATTTTGAATGAAAACAGTGTTTGGATGTGATAACAAGCTGTTTTATCATGTTTGTAATGTTACACATGCATTTTCCAAACAAGTAGTAAGTCTTGTATTAAGGCGTTTCAAAACAGCGTTTGCTGGCGCTGTAAGCGCTCTAAACAGTGTTTCTGAGCATAAACTTGTGGCAAAAGTGCAACTTTTGAAGAATGAAAAGAAAACTCATATTTTGAATGAAAACAGTGTTTGGATGTGATAACAAGCTGTTTTATCATGTTTGTAATGTTACACATGCATTTCCAAACAAGTAGTAAGTCTTGTATTAAGGCGTTCAAAACAGCGTTTGCTGGCGCTGTAAGCGCTCTAAACAGTGTTTCTGAGCATAACTTGGAGCAAAAGTGCAACTTTTGAAGAATGAACTGAAAACTCATATTTTGTTCTAAAACAGTGTTTGGATGTGATAACAAGCCGTTTTATCATGTTTGTAATGTTACACATGCATTTCCAAACAAGTAGTAAGTCTTGTATTAAGGCGTTCAAAACAGCGTTTGCTGG
Source organism: Brachyhypopomus gauderio (assembly GCF_052324685.1). Lineage (NCBI taxonomy): Eukaryota > Metazoa > Chordata > Actinopteri > Gymnotiformes > Hypopomidae > Brachyhypopomus > Brachyhypopomus gauderio. Next base: position 7,994,959 of record NC_135223.1, read on the forward strand.
CGCTGTCAGCGCTCTAAACAGTGTTTCTGAGCATAACTTGTGGGCAAAAGTGCAACTTTTGAAGAATGAATAGAAAACTCATATTTTGTTCTAAAACAGTGTTTGGATGTGATAACAAGCTGTTTTATCATGTTTGTAATGTTACACATGCATTCCAAACAAGTAGTAAGTCTTGTATTAAGGCGTTCAAAACAGGCGTTTGCTGGGCGCTGTAAGCGCTCTAAACAGTGTTTCTGAGCATAACTTGTGGCAAAAGTGCAACTTTTGAAGAATGAAAAGAAAACTCGTATTTTGAATGAAAACAGTGTTTGGATGTGATAACAAGCTGTTTTATCATGTTTGTAATGTTACACATGCATTTCCAAACAAGTAGTAAGTCTTGTATTAGGCGTTCAAAACAGCGTTTGCTGGCGCTGTAAGAGCTCTAAACAGTGTTTCTGAGCATAACTTGGAGCAAAAGTGCAACTTTTGAAGAATGAAAAGAAAACTCATATTTTGAAATGAAAACAGTGTTTGGATGTGATAACAAGCTGTTTTATCATGTTTGTAATGTTACACATGCATTTCCAAACAAGTAGTAAGTCTTGTATTAAGGCGTTCAAAACAGCGTTTGCTGGCGCTGTCAGCGCTCTAAACAGTGTTTCTGAGCATAACTTGGAGCAAAGTGCAACTTTTGACGAAATGAACTGAAAACTCATATTTTGTTCTAAAACAGTGTTTGGATGTGATAACAAGCTGTTTTATCATGTTTGTAATGTTACACATGCATTTCCTAACAAGTAGGTGAGGCTGCATTAAGGCGTTCAAAACAGCGTTTGCTGGCGTTGTAAGAGCTCTAAACAATGTTTCTGAGCATAACTTGTGGCAAAAGTGCAACTTTTGAAGAATGAAAAGAAAACTCATATTTGAATGAAAACAGTGTTTGGATGTGATAACAAGCTGTTTTATCATGTTTGTAATGTTACACATGCATTTCCAAACAAGTAGTAAGTCTTGTATTAAGGCGTTCAAAACAGCGTTTGCTGGCGCTGTAAGCGCTCTAAACAGTGTTTCTGAGCATAACTTTGGAGCAAAAGTGCAACTTTTGAAGAATGAACTGAAAACTCATATTTTGTTCTAAAACAGTGTTTGGATGTGATAACAAGCTGTTTTATCATGTTTGTAATGTTACACATGCATTTCCTAACAAGTAGGTAAGGCTTGCATTAAGGCGTTCAAAACAGCGTTTGCTGGCGCTGTAAGCGCTCTAAACAGTGTTTCTGAGCATAACTTGGAGCAAAAGTGCAACTTTTGAAGAATGAACTGAAAACTCATATTTTGTTCTAAAACAGTGTTTGGATGTGATAACAAGCTGTTTTATCATGTTTGTAATGTTACACATGCATTTCCTAACAAGTAGGTGAGGCTTGCATTAAGGCGTTCAAAACAGGTTTGCTGGCGCTGTAAGCGCTCTAAACAGTGTTTCTGAGCATAACTTGTGGCAAAAGTGCAACTTTTGAAGAATGAAAAGAAAACTCATATTTTGAATGAAAACAGTGTTTGGATGTGATAACAAGCTGTTTTATCATGTTTGTAATGTTACACATGGCATTTCCAAACAAGTAGTAAGTCTTGTATTAGGCGTTCAAAACAGCGTTTGCTGGCGCTGTAAGAGCTCTAAACAGTGTTTCTGAGCATAACTTGGAGCAAAAGTGCAACTTTTGAAGAATGAAAAGAAAACTCATATTTTGAATGAAAACAGTGTTTGGATGTGATAACAAGCTGTTTTATCATGTTTGTAATGTTACACATGCATTTCCAAACAAGTAGTAAGTCTTGTATTAAGGCGTTCAAAACAGCGTTTGCTGGCGCTGTCAGCGCTCTAAACAGTGTTTCTGAGCATAACTTGGAGCAAAAGTGCAACTTTTGAAGAATGAACTGAAAACTCATATTTTGTTCTAAAACAGTGTTTGGATGTGATAACAAGCTGTTTTATCATGTTTGTAATGTTACACATGCATTTCCAAACAAGTAGTAAGTCTTGTATTAAGGCGTTCAAAACAGCGTTTGCTGGCGCTGTAAGCGCTCTAAACAGTGTTTCTGAGCATAACTTGTGGCAAAAGTGCAACTTTTGAAGAATGAACTGAAAACTCATATTTTGTTCCAAAACAGTGTTTGGATGTGATAACAAGCTGTTTTATCATGTTGTAATGTTACACATGCATTTCCAAACAAGTAGTAAGTCTTGTATTAAGGCGTTCAAAACAGCGTTTGCTGGCGCTGTAAGCGCTCTAAACAGTGTTTCTGAGCATAACTTGTGGCAAAAGTGCAACTTTTGAAGAATGAACTGAAAACTCATATTTGTTCTAAAACAGTGTTTGGATGTGATAACAAGCTGTTTTATCATGTTTGTAATGTTACACATGCATTTCCTAACAAGTAGGTAAGGCTTGCATTAAGGCGTTCAAAACAGCGTTTGCTGGCGTTGTAAGAGCTCTAAACAGTGTTTCTGAGCATAACTTGTGGCAAAAGTGATACTTTTGAAGAATTAACTGAAAACTCATATTTTGTTCCAAAACAGTGTTTGGATGTGATAACAAGCTGTTTTATCATGTTTGTAATGTTACACATGCATTTCCAAACAAGTAGTAAGTCTTGTATTAAGGCGTTCAAAACAGCGTTTGCTGGCGCTGTAAGCGCTCTAAACAGTGTTTCTGAGCATAACTTGTGGCAAAAGTGCAACTTTTGAAGAATGAAAAGAAAACTCATATTTTGTTCTAAAACAGTGTTTGGATGTGATAACAAGCTGTTTTATTATGTTTGTAATGTTACACATGCATTTCCAAACAAGTAGTAAGTCTTGTATTAAGGCGTTCAAAACAGCGTTTGCTGGCGCTGTAAGCGCTCTAAACAGTGTTTCTGAGCATAACTTGTGGCAAAAGTGCAACTTTTGAAGAATGAAAAGAAAACTCATATTTTGAATGAAAACAGTGTTTGGATGTGATAACAAGCTGTTTTATCATGTTTGTAATGTTACACATGCATTTCCAAACAAGTAGTAAAGTCTTGTATTAAGGCGTTCAAAACAGCGTTTGCTGGCGCTGTAAGCGCTCTAAACAGTGTTTCTGAGCATAACTTGGAGCAAAAGTGCAACTTTTGAAGAATGAAAAGAAAAACTCATATTTTGAATGAAAACAGTGTTTGGATGTGATAACAAGCTGTTTTATCATGTTTGTAATGTTACACATGCATTTCCAAACAAGTAGTAAGTCTTGTATTAAGGCGTTCAAAACAGCGTTTGCTGGCGCTGTCAGCGCTCTAAACAGTGTTTCTGAGCATAACTTGGAGCAAAAGTGCAACTTTTGAAGAATGAACTGAAAACTCATATTTTGTTCTAAAACAGTGTTTGGATGTGATAACAAGCTGTTTTATCATGTTTGTAATGTTACACATGCATTTCCAAACAAGTAGTAAGTCTTGTATTAAGGCGTTCAAAACAGCGTTTGCTGGCGCTGTAAGCGCTCTAAACAGTGTTTCTGAGCATAACTTGTGGCAAAAGTGCAACTTTTGAAGAATGAACTGAAAACTCATATTTTGTTCCAAAACAGTGTTTGGATGTGATAACAAGCTGTTTTATCATGTTTGTAATGTTACACATGCATTTCCAAACAAGTAGTAAGTCTTGTATTAAGGCGTTCAAAACAGCGTTTGCTGGCGCTGTAAGCGCTCTAAACAGTGTTTCTGAGCATAACTTGGAGCAAAAGTGCAACTTTTGAAGAATGAACTGAAAACTCATATTTTGTTCTAAAACAGTGTTTGGATGTGATAACAAGCCGTTTTATCATGTTTGTAATGTTACACATGCATTTCCAAACAAGTAGTAAGTCTTGTATTAAGGCGTTCAAAACAGCGTTTGCTGGCGCTGTCAGCGCTCTAAACAGTGTTTCTGAGCATAACTTGTGGCAAAAGTGCAACTTTTGAAGAATGAAAAGAAAACTCATATTTTGAATGAAAACAGTGTTTGGATGTGATAACAAGCTGTTTTATCATGTTTGTAATGTTACACATGCATTTCCAAACAAGTAGTAAGTCTTGTATTAAGGCGTTCAAAACAGCGTTTGCTGGCGCTGTAAGCGCTCTAAACAGTGTTTCTGAGCATAACTTGGAGCAAAAGTGCAACTTTTGAAGAATGAACTGAAAACTCATATTTTGTTCTAAAACAGTGTTTGGATGTGATAACAAGCCGTTTTATCATGTTTGTAATGTTACACATGCATTTCCAAACAAGTAGTAAGTCTTGTATTAAGGCGTTCAAAACAGCGTTTGCTGGCGCTGTCAGCGCTCTAAACAGTGTTTCTGAGCATAACTTGTGGCAAAAGTGCAACTTTTGAAGAATGAATAGAAAACTCATATTTTGTTCTAAAACAGTGTTTGGATGTGATAACAAGCTGTTTTAATCATGTTTGTAATGTTACACATGCATTTCCAAACAAGTAGTAAGTCTTGTATTAAGGCGTTCAAACAGCGTTTGCTGGCGCTGTAAGCGCTCTAAACAGTGTTTCTGAGCATAACTTGTGGCAAAAGTGCAACTTTTGAAGAATGAAAAGAAAACTCATATTTTGAATGAAAACAGTGTTTGGATGTGATAACAAGCTGTTTTATCATGTTTGTAATGTTACACATGCATTTCCAAACAAGTAGTAAGTCTTGTATTAGGCGTTCAAAACAGCGTTTGCTGGCGCTGTAAGAGCTCTAAACAGTGTTTCTGAGCATAACTTGGAGCAAAAGTGCAACTTTTGAAGAATGAAAAGAAAACTCATATTTTGAATGAAAACAGTGTTTGGATGTGATAACAAGCTGTTTTATCATGTTTGTAATGTTACACATGCATTTCCAAACAAGTAGTAAGTCTTGTATTAAGGCGTTCAAAACAGCGTTTGCTGGCGCTGTCAGCGCTCTAAACAGTGTTTCTGAGCATAACTTGGAGCAAAAGTGCAACTTTTGAAGAATGAACTGAAAACTCATATTTTGTTCTAAAACAGTGTTTGGATGTGATAACAAGCTGTTTTATCATGTTTGTAATGTTACACATGCATTTCCAAACAAGTAGTAAGTCTTGTATTAAGGCGTTCAAAACAGCGTTTGCTGGCGCTGTAAGCGCTCTAAACAGTGTTTCTGAGCATAACTTGTGGCAAAAGTGCAACTTTTGAAGAATGAACTGAAAACTCATATTTTGTTCCAAAACAGTGTTTGGATGTGATAACAAGCTGTTTTATCATGTTTGTAATGTTACACATGCATTTCCAAACAAGTAGTAAGTCTTGTATTAAGGCGTTCAAAACAGCGTTTGCTGGCGCTGTAAGCGCTCTAAACAGTGTTTCTGAGCATAACTTGTGGCAAAAGTGCAACTTTTGAAGAATGAACTGAAAACTCATATTTTGTTCTAAAACAGTGTTTGGATGTGATAAGCTGTTTTATCATGTTTGTAATGTTACACATGCATTTCCTAACAAGTAGGTAAGGCTTGCATTAAGGCGTTCAAAACAGCGTTTGCTGGCGTTGTAAGAGCTCTAAACAGTGTTTCTGAGCATAACTTGTGGCAAAAGTGATACTTTTGAAGAATTAACTGAAAACTCATATTTTGTTCCAAAACAGTGTTTGGATGTGATAACAAGCTGTTTTATCATGTTTGTAATGTTACACATGCATTTCCAAACAAGTAGTAAGTCTTGTATTAAGGCGTTCAAAACAGCGTTTGCTGGCGCTGTAAGCGCTCTAAACAGTGTTTCTGAGCATAACTTGTGGCAAAAGTGCAACTTTTGAAGAATGAAAAGAAAACTCATATTTTGTTCTAAAACAGTGTTTGGATGTGATAACAAGCTGTTTTATTATGTTTGTAATGTTACACATGCATTTCCAAACAAGTAGTAAGTCTTGTATTAAGGCGTTCAAAACAGCGTTTGCTGGCGCTGTAAGCGCTCTAAACAGTGTTTCTGAGCATAACTTGTGGCAAAAGTGCAACTTTTGAAGAATGAAAAGAAAACTCATATTTTGAATGAAAACAGTGTTTGGATGTGATAACAAGCTGTTTTATCATGTTTGTAATGTTACACATGCATTTCCAAACAAGTAGTAAGTCTTGTATTAAGGCGTTCAAAACAGCGTTTGCTGGCGCTGTAAGCGCTCTAAACAGTGTTTCTGAGCATAACTTGGAGCAAAAGTGCAACTTTTGAAGAATGAAAAGAAAACTCATATTTTGAATGAAAACAGTGTTTGGATGTGATAACAAGCTGTTTTATCATGTTTGTAATGTTACACATGCATTTCCAAACAAGTAGTAAGTCTTGTATTAAGGCGTTCAAAACAGCGTTTGCTGGCGCTGTCAGCGCTCTAAACAGTGTTTCTGAGCATAACTTGTGGCAAAAGTGCAACTTTTGAAGAATGAATAGAAAACTCATATTTTGTTCTAAAACTGTGTTTGGATGTGATAACAAGCTGTTTTATCATGTTTGTAATGTTACACATGCATTTCCAAACAAGTAGTAAGTCTTGTATTAAGGCGTTCAAAACAGCGTTTGCTGGCGCTGTAAGCGCTCTAAACAGTGTTTCTGAGCATAACTTGTGGCAAAAGTGCAACTTTTGAAGAATGAAAAGAAAACTCATATTTTGAATGAAAACAGTGTTTGGATGTGATAACAAGCTGTTTTATCATGTTTGTAATGTTACACATGCATTTCCAAACAAGTAGTAAGTCTTGTATTAAGGCGTTCAAAACAGCGTTTGCTGGCGCTGTAAGCGCTCTAAACAGTCTTTCTGAGCATAACTTGTGGCAAAAGTGCAACTTTTGAAGAATGAATAGAAAACTCATATTTTGTTCTAAAACAGTGTTTGGATGTGATAACAAGCTGTTTTATCATGTTTGTAATGTTACACATGCATTTCCAAACAAGTAGTAAGTCTTGTATTAAGGCGTTCAAAACAGCGTTTGCTGGCGCTGTAAGCGCTCTAAACAGTGTTTCTGAGCATAACTTGTGGCAAAAGTGCAACTTTTGAAGAATGAAAAGAAAACTCATATTTTGAATGAAAACAGTGTTTGGATGTGATAACAAGCTGTTTTATCATGTTTGTAATGTTACACATGCATTTCCAAACAAGTAGTAAGTCTTGTATTAGGCGTTCAAAACAGCGTTTGCTGGCGCTGTAAGAGCTCTAAACAGTGTTTCTGAGCATAACTTGGAGCAAAAGTGCAACTTTTGAAGAATGAAAAGAAAACTCATATTTTGAATGAAAACAGTGTTTGGATGTGATAACAAGCTGTTTTATCATGTTTGTAATGTTACACATGCATTTCCAAACAAGTAGTAAGTCTTGTATTAAGGCGTTCAAAACAGCGTTTGCTGGCGCTGTCAGCGCTCTAAACAGTGTTTCTGAGCATAACTTAGAGCAAAAGTGCAACTTTTGAAGAATGAACTGAAAACTCATATTTTGTTCTAAAACAGTGTTTGGATGTGATAACAAGCTGTTTTATCATGTTTGTAATGTTACACATGCATTTCCAAACAAGTAGTAAGTCTTGTATTAAGGCGTTCAAAACAGCGTTTGCTGGCGCTGTAAGCGCTCTAAACAGTGTTTCTGAGCATAACTTGTGGCAAAAGTGCAACTTTTGAAGAATGAATAGAAAACTCATATTTTGTTCTAAAACAGTGTTTGGATGTGATAACAAGCTGTTTTATCATGTTTGTAATGTTACACATGCATTTCCAAACAAGTAGTAAGTCTTGTATTAAGGCGTTCAAAACAGCGTTTGCTGGCGCTGTAAGCGCTCTAAACAGTGTTTCTGAGCATAACTTGTGGCAAAAGTGCAACTTTTGAAGAATGAAAAGAAAACTCATATTTTGAATGAAAACAGTGTTTGGATGTGATAACAAGCTGTTTTATCATGTTTGTAATGTTACACATGCATTTCCAAACAAGTAGTAAGTCTTGTATTAAGGCGTTCAAAACAGCGTTTGCTGGCGCTGTCAGCGCTCTAAACAGTGTTTCTGAGCATAACTTGGAGCAAAAGTGCAACTTTTGAAGAATGAACTGAAAACTCATATTTTGTTCTAAAACAGTGTTTGGATGTGATAACAAGCTGTTTTATCATGTTTGTAATGTTACACATGCATTTCCAAACAAGTAGTAAGTCTTGTATTAAGGCGTTCAAAACAGCGTTTGCTGGCGCTGTAAGCGCTCTAAACAGTGTTTCTGAGCATAACTTGTGGCAAAAGTGCAACTTTTGAAGAATGAACTGAAAACTCATATTTTGTTCCAAAACAGTGTTTGGATGTGATAACAAGCTGTTTTATCATGTTTGTAATGTTACACATGCATTTCCAAACAAGTAGTAAGTCTTGTATTAAGGCGTTCAAAACAGCGTTTGCTGGCGCTGTAAGCGCTCTAAACAGTGTTTCTGAGCATAACTTGGAGCAAAAGTGCAACTTTTGAAGAATGAACTGAAAACTCATATTTTGTTCTAAAACAGTGTTTGGATGTGATAACAAGCCGTTTTATCATGTTTGTAATGTTACACATGCATTTCCAAACAAGTAGTAAGTCTTGTATTAAGGCGTTCAAAACAGCGTTTGCTGGCGCTGTCAGCGCTCTAAACAGTGTTTCTGAGCATAACTTGTGGCAAAAGTGCAACTTTTGAAGAATGAAAAGAAAACTCATATTTTGAATGAAAACAGTGTTTGGATGTGATAACAAGCTGTTTTATCATGTTTGTAATGTTACACATGCATTTCCAAACAAGTAGTAAGTCTTGTATTAAGGCGTTCAAAACAGCGTTTGCTGGCGCTGTAAGCGCTCTAAACAGTGTTTCTGAGCATAACTTGGAGCAAAAGTGCAACTTTTGAAGAATGAACTGAAAACTCATATTTTGTTCTAAAACAGTGTTTGGATGTGATAACAAGCCGTTTTATCATGTTTGTAATGTTACACATGCATTTCCAAACAAGTAGTAAGTCTTGTATTAAGGCGTTCAAAACAGCGTTTGCTGGCGCTGTCAGCGCTCTAAACAGTGTTTCTGAGCATAACTTGTGGCAAAAGTGCAACTTTTGAAGAATGAATAGAAAACTCATATTTTGTTCTAAAACAGTGTTTGGATGTGATAACAAGCTGTTTTATCATGTTTGTAATGTTACACATGCATTTCCAAACAAGTAGTAAGTCTTGTATTAAGGCGTTCAAAACAGCGTTTGCTGGCGCTGTAAGCGCTCTAAACAGTGTTTCTGAGCATAACTTGTGGCAAAAGTGCAACTTTTGAAGAATGAAAAGAAAACTCATATTTTGAATGAAAACAGTGTTTGGATGTGATAACAAGCTGTTTTATCATGTTTGTAATGTTACACATGCATTTCCAAACAAGTAGTAAGTCTTGTATTAGGCGTTCAAAACAGCGTTTGCTGGCGCTGTAAGAGCTCTAAACAGTGTTTCTGAGCATAACTTGGAGCAAAAGTGCAACTTTTGAAGAATGAAAAGAAAACTCATATTTTGAATGAAAACAGTGTTTGGATGTGATAACAAGCTGTTTTATCATGTTTGTAATGTTACACATGCATTTCCAAACAAGTAGTAAGTCTTGTATTAAGGCGTTCAAAACAGCGTTTGCTGGCGCTGTAAGCGCTCTAAACAGTGTTTCTGAGCATAACTTGTGGCAAAAGTGCAACTTTTGAAGAATGAATAGAAAACTCATATTTTGTTCTAAAACAGTGTTTGGATGTGATAACAAGCTGTTTTATCATGTTTGTAATGTTACACATGCATTTCCATACAAGTAGTAAGTCTTGCATTTAGGCGTTCAAAACAGCATTTGCTGGCTCTGTAAACGCTCTAAACAGTGTTTCTGAGCATAACTTGGAGCAAAAGTGCAACTTTTGAAGAATGAACTGAAAACTCATATTTTGTTCTAAAACAGTGTTTGGATGTGATAACAAGCTGTTTTATCATGTTTGTAATGTTACACATGCATTTCCAAACAAGTAGTAAGTCTTGTATTAAGGCGTTCAAAACAGCGTTTGCTGGCGCTGTAAGCGCTCTAAACAGTGTTTCTGAGCATAACTTGTGGCAAAAGTGCAACTTTTGAAGAATGAAAAGAAAACTCATATTTTGAATGAAAACAGTGTTTGGATGTGATAACAAGCTGTTTTATCATGTTTGTAATGTTACACATGCATTTCCAAACAAGTAGTAAGTCTTGTATTAAGGCGTTCAAAACAGCGTTTGCTGGCGCTGTAAGCGCTCTAAACAGTGTTTCTGAGCATAACTTGGAGCAAAAGTGCAACTTTTGAAGAATGAACTGAAAACTCATATTTTGTTCTAAAACAGTGTTTGGATGTGATAAGCCGTTTTATCATGTTTGTAACGTTACACATGCATTTCCAAACAAGTAGTAAGTCTTGTATTAAGGCGTTCAAAACAGCGTTTGCTGGCGCTGTAAGCGCTCTAAACAGTATTTCTGAGCATAACTTGGAGCAAAAGTGCAACTTTTGAAGAATGAACTGAAAACTCATATTTTGTTCTAAAACAGTGTTTGGATGTGATAACAAGCCGTTTTATCATGTTTGTAATGTTACACATGCATTTCCAAACAAGTAGTAAGTCTTGTATTAAGGCGTTCAAAACAGCGTTTGCTGGCGCTGTCAGCGCTCTAAACAGTGTTTCTGAGCATAACTTGGAGCAAAAGTGCAACTTTTGAAGAATGAACTGAAAACTCATATTTTGTTCTAAAACAGTGTTTGGATGTGATAACAAGCTGTTTTATCATGTTTGTAATGTTACACATGCATTTCCAAACAAGTAGTAAGTCTTGTATTAAGGCGTTCAAAACAGCGTTTGCTGGCGCTGTAAGCGCTCTAAACAGTGTTTCTGAGCATAACTTGTGGCAAAAGTGCAACTTTTGAAGAATGAATAGAAAACTCATATTTTGTTCTAAAACAGTGTTTGGATGTGATAACAAGCTGTTTTATCATGTTTGTAATGTTACACATGCATTTCCAAACAAGTAGTAAGTCTTGTATTAAGGCGTTCAAAACAGCGTTTGCTGGCGCTGTAAGCGCTCTAAACAGTGTTTCTGAGCATAACTTGTGGCAAAAGTGCAACTTTTGAAGAATGAAAAGAAAACTCATATTTTGAATGAAAACAGTGTTTGGATGTGATAACAAGCTGTTTTATCATGTTTGTAATGTTACACATGCATTTCCAAACAAGTAGTAAGTCTTGTATTAAGGCGTTCAAAACAGCGTTTGCTGGCGCTGTAAGCGCTCTAAACAGTGTTTCTGAGCATAACTTGGAGCAAAAGTGCAACTTTTGAAGAATGAACTGAAAACTCATATTTTGTTCTAAAACAGTGTTTGGATGTGATAACAAGCTGTTTTATCATGTTTGTAATGTTACACATGCATTTCCAAACAAGTAGTAAGTCTTGTATTAAGGCGTTCAAAACAGCGTTTGCTGGCGCTGTAAGCGCTCTAAACAGTGTTTCTGAGCATAACTTGTGGCAAAAGTGCAACTTTTGAAGAATGAATAGAAAACTCATATTTTGTTCTAAAACAGTGTTTGGATGTGATAACAAGCTGTTTTATCATGTTTGTAATGTTACACATGCATTTCCAAACAAGTAGTAAGTCTTGTATTAAGGCGTTCAAAACAGCGTTTGCTGGCGCTGTAAGCGCTCTAAACAGTGTTTCTGAGCATAACTTGTGGCAAAAGTGCAACTTTTGAAGAATGAAAAGAAAACTCATATTTTGAATGAAAACAGTGTTTGGATGTGATAACAAGCTGTTTTATCATGTTTGTAATGTTACACATGCATTTCCAAACAAGTAGTAAGTCTTGTATTAAGGCGTTCAAAACAGCGTTTGCTGGCGCTGTCAGCGCTCTAAACAGTGTTTCTGAGCATAACTTGGAGCAAAAGTGCAACTTTTGAAGAATGAACTGAAAACTCATATTTTGTTCTAAAACAGTGTTTGGATGTGATAACAAGCTGTTTTATCATGTTTGTAATGTTACACATGCATTTCCAAACAAGTAGTAAGTCTTGTATTAAGGCGTTCAAAACAGCGTTTGCTGGCGCTGTAAGCGCTCTAAACAGTGTTTCTGAGCATAACTTGTGGCAAAAGTGCAACTTTTGAAGAATGAATAGAAAACTCATATTTTGTTCTAAAACAGTGTTTGGATGTGATAACAAGCTGTTTTATCATGTTTGTAATGTTACACATGCATTTCCATACAAGTAGTAAGTCTTGCATTTAGGCGTTCAAAACAGCATTTGCTGGCTCTGTAAACGCTCTAAACAGTGTTTCTGAGCATAACTTGGAGCAAAAGTGCAACTTTTGAAGAATGAACTGAAAACTCATATTTTGTTCTAAAACAGTGTTTGGATGTGATAACAAGCTGTTTTATCATGTTTGTAATGTTACACATGCATTTCCAAACAAGTAGTAAGTCTTGTATTAAGGCGTTCAAAACAGCGTTTGCTGGCGCTGTAAGCGCTCTAAACAGTGTTTCTGAGCATAACTTGTGGCAAAAGTGCAACTTTTGAAGAATGAAAAGAAAACTCATATTTTGAATGAAAACAGTGTTTGGATGTGATAACAAGCTGTTTTATCATGTTTGTAATGTTACACATGCATTTCCAAACAAGTAGTAAGTCTTGTATTAAGGCGTTCAAAACAGCGTTTGCTGGCGCTGTAAGCGCTCTAAACAGTGTTTCTGAGCATAACTTGGAGCAAAAGTGCAACTTTTGAAGAATGAACTGAAAACTCATATTTTGTTCTAAAACAGTGTTTGGATGTGATAAGCCGTTTTATCATGTTTGTAACGTTACACATGCATTTCCAAACAAGTAGTAAGTCTTGTATTAAGGCGTTCAAAACAGCGTTTGCTGGCGCTGTAAGCGCTCTAAACAGTATTTCTGAGCATAACTTGGAGCAAAAGTGCAACTTTTGAAGAATGAACTGAAAACTCATATTTTGTTCTAAAACAGTGTTTGGATGTGATAACAAGCCGTTTTATCATGTTTGTAATGTTACACATGCATTTCCAAACAAGTAGTAAGTCTTGTATTAAGGCGTTCAAAACAGCGTTTGCTGGCGCTGTCAGCGCTCTAAACAGTGTTTCTGAGCATAACTTGGAGCAAAAGTGCAACTTTTGAAAAATGAACTGAAAACTCATATTTTGTTCTAAAACAGTGTTTGGATGTGATAACAAGCTGTTTTATCATGTTTGTAATGTTACACATGCATTTCCAAACAAGTAGTAAGTCTTGTATTAAGGCGTTCAAAACAGCGTTTGCTGGCGCTGTAAGCGCTCTAAACAGTGTTTCTGAGCATAACTTGTGGCAAAAGTGCAACTTTTGAAGAATGAATAGAAAACTCATATTTTGTTCTAAAACTGTGTTTGGATGTGATAACAAGCTGTTTTATCATGTTTGTAATGTTACACATGCATTTCCAAACAAGTAGTAAGTCTTGTATTAAGGCGTTCAAAACAGCGTTTGCTGGCGCTGTAAGCGCTCTAAACAGTGTTTCTGAGCATAACTTGGAGCAAAAGTGCAACTTTTGAAGAATGAACTGAAAACTCATATTTTGTTCTAAAACAGTGTTTGGATGTGATAACAAGCTGTTTTATCATGTTTGTAATGTTACACATGCATTTCCAAACAAGTAGTAAGTCTTGTATTAAGGCGTTCAAAACAGCGTTTGCTGGCGCTGTAAGCGCTCTAAACAGTGTTTCTGAGCATAACTTGTGGCAAAAGTGCAACTTTTGAAGAATGAATAGAAAACTCATATTTTGTTCTAAAACAGTGTTTGGATGTGATAACAAGCTGTTTTATCATGTTTGTAATGTTACACATGCATTTCCAAACAAGTAGTAAGTCTTGTATTAAGGCGTTCAAAACAGCGTTTGCTGGCGCTGTAAGCGCTCTAAACAGTGTTTCTGAGCATAACTTGTGGCAAAAGTGCAACTTTTGAAGAATGAAAAGAAAACTCATATTTTGAATGAAAACAGTGTTTGGATGTGATAACAAGCTGTTTTATCATGTTTGTAATGTTACACATGCATTTCCAAACAAGTAGTAAGTCTTGTATTAAGGCGTTCAAAACAGCGTTTGCTGGCGCTGTCAGCGCTCTAAACAGTGTTTCTGAGCATAACTTGGAGCAAAAGTGCAACTTTTGAAGAATGAACTGAAAACTCATATTTTGTTCTAAAACAGTGTTTGGATGTGATAACAAGCTGTTTTATCATGTTTGTAATGTTACACATGCATTTCCAAACAAGTAGTAAGTCTTGTATTAAGGCGTTCAAAACAGCGTTTGCTGGCGCTGTAAGCGCTCTAAACAGTGTTTCTGAGCATAACTTGTGGCAAAAGTGCAACTTTTGAAGAATGAATAGAAAACTCATATTTTGTTCTAAAACAGTGTTTGGATGTGATAACAAGCTGTTTTATCATGTTTGTAATGTTACACATGCATTTCCATACAAGTAGTAAGTCTTGCATTTAGGCGTTCAAAACAGCATTTGCTGGCTCTGTAAACGCTCTAAACAGTGTTTCTGAGCATAACTTGGAGCAAAAGTGCAACTTTTGAAGAATGAACTGAAAACTCATATTTTGTTCTAAAACAGTGTTTGGATGTGATAACAAGCTGTTTTATCATGTTTGTAATGTTACACATGCATTTCCAAACAAGTAGTAAGTCTTGTATTAAGGCGTTCAAAACAGCGTTTGCTGGCGCTGTAAGCGCTCTAAACAGTGTTTCTGAGCATAACTTGTGGCAAAAGTGCAACTTTTGAAGAATGAAAAGAAAACTCATATTTTGAATGAAAACAGTGTTTGGATGTGATAACAAGCTGTTTTATCATGTTTGTAATGTTACACATGCATTTCCAAACAAGTAGTAAGTCTTGTATTAAGGCGTTCAAAACAGCGTTTGCTGGCGCTGTAAGCGCTCTAAACAGTGTTTCTGAGCATAACTTGGAGCAAAAGTGCAACTTTTGAAGAATGAACTGAAAACTCATATTTTGTTCTAAAACAGTGTTTGGATGTGATAAGCCGTTTTATCATGTTTGTAACGTTACACATGCATTTCCAAACAAGTAGTAAGTCTTGTATTAAGGCGTTCAAAACAGCGTTTGCTGGCGCTGTAAGCGCTCTAAACAGTATTTCTGAGCATAACTTGGAGCAAAAGTGCAACTTTTGAAGAATGAACTGAAAACTCATATTTTGTTCTAAAACAGTGTTTGGATGTGATAACAAGCCGTTTTATCATGTTTGTAATGTTACACATGCATTTCCAAACAAGTAGTAAGTCTTGTATTAAGGCGTTCAAAACAGCGTTTGCTGGCGCTGTCAGCGCTCTAAACAGTGTTTCTGAGCATAACTTGGAGCAAAAGTGCAACTTTTGAAGAATGAACTGAAAACTCATATTTTGTTCTAAAACAGTGTTTGGATGTGATAACAAGCTGTTTTATCATGTTTGTAATGTTACACATGCATTTCCAAACAAGTAGTAAGTCTTGTATTAAGGCGTTCAAAACAGCGTTTGCTGGCGCTGTAAGCGCTCTAAACAGTGTTTCTGAGCATAACTTGTGGCAAAAGTGCAACTTTTGAAGAATGAATAGAAAACTCATATTTTGTTCTAAAACAGTGTTTGGATGTGATAACAAGCTGTTTTATCATGTTTGTAATGTTACACATGCATTTCCAAACAAGTAGTAAGTCTTGTATTAAGGCGTTCAAAACAGCGTTTGCTGGCGCTGTCAGCGCTCTAAACAGTGTTTCTGAGCATAACTTGGAGCAAAAGTGCAACTTTTGAAGAATGAAAAGAAAACTCATATTTTGAATGAAAACAGTGTTTGGATGTGATAACAAGCTGTTTTATCATGTTTGTAATGTTACACATGCATTTCCAAACAAGTAGTAAGTCTTGTATTAAGGCGTTCAAAACAGCGTTTGCTGGCGCTGTCAGCGCTCTAAACAGTGTTTCTGAGCATAACTTGGAGCAAAAGTGCAACTTTTGAAGAATGAACTGAAAACTCATATTTTGTTCTAAAACAGTGTTTGGATGTGATAACAAGCTGTTTTATCATGTTTGTAATGTTACACATGCATTTCCAAACAAGTAGTAAGTCTTGTATTAAGGCGTTCAAAACAGCGTTTGCTGGCGCTGTAAGCGCTCTAAACAGTGTTTCTGAGCATAACTTGTGGCAAAAGTGCAACTTTTGAAGAATGAATAGAAAACTCATATTTTGTTCTAAAACAGTGTTTGGATGTGATAACAAGCTGTTTTATCATGTTTGTAATGTTACACATGCATTTCCAAACAAGTAGTAAGTCTTGTATTAAGGCGTTCAAAACAGCGTTTGCTGGCGCTGTAAGCGCTCTAAACAGTGTTTCTGAGCATAACTTGTGGCAAAAGTGCAACTTTTGAAGAATGAAAAGAAAACTCATATTTTGAATGAAAACAGTGTTTGGATGTGATAACAAGCTGTTTTATCATGTTTGTAATGTTACACATGCATTTCCAAACAAGTAGTAAGTCTTGTATTAAGGCGTTCAAAACAGCGTTTGCTGGCGCTGTCAGCGCTCTAAACAGTGTTTCTGAGCATAACTTGGAGCAAAAGTGCAACTTTTGAAGAATGAACTGAAAACTCATATTTTGTTCTAAAACAGTGTTTGGATGTGATAACAAGCTGTTTTATCATGTTTGTAATGTTACACATGCATTTCCAAACAAGTAGTAAGTCTTGTATTAAGGCGTTCAAAACAGCGTTTGCTGGCGCTGTAAGCGCTCTAAACAGTGTTTCTGAGCATAACTTGTGGCAAAAGTGCAACTTTTGAAGAATGAATAGAAAACTCATATTTTGTTCTAAAACAGTGTTTGGATGTGATAACAAGCTGTTTTATCATGTTTGTAATGTTACACATGCATTTCCATACAAGTAGTAAGTCTTGCATTTAGGCGTTCAAAACAGCATTTGCTGGCTCTGTAAACGCTCTAAACAGTGTTTCTGAGCATAACTTGGAGCAAAAGTGCAACTTTTGAAGAATGAACTGAAAACTCATATTTTGTTCTAAAACAGTGTTTGGATGTGATAACAAGCTGTTTTATCATGTTTGTAATGTTACACATGCATTTCCAAACAAGTAGTAAGTCTTGTATTAAGGCGTTCAAAACAGCGTTTGCTGGCGCTGTAAGCGCTCTAAACAGTGTTTCTGAGCATAACTTGTGGCAAAAGTGCAACTTTTGAAGAATGAAAAGAAAACTCATATTTTGAATGAAAACAGTGTTTGGATGTGATAACAAGCTGTTTTATCATGTTTGTAATGTTACACATGCATTTCCAAACAAGTAGTAAGTCTTGTATTAAGGCGTTCAAAACAGCGTTTGCTGGCGCTGTAAGCGCTCTAAACAGTGTTTCTGAGCATAACTTGGAGCAAAAGTGCAACTTTTGAAGAATGAACTGAAAACTCATATTTTGTTCTAAAACAGTGTTTGGATGTGATAAGCCGTTTTATCATGTTTGTAACGTTACACATGCATTTCCAAACAAGTAGTAAGTCTTGTATTAAGGCGTTCAAAACAGCGTTTGCTGGCGCTGTAAGCGCTCTAAACTGTATTTCTGAGCATAACTTGTGGCAAAAGTGCAACTTTTGAAGAATGAACTGAAAACTCATATTTTGTTCTAAAACAGTGTTTGGATGTGATAACAAGCCGTTTTATCATGTTTGTAATGTTACACATGCATTTCCAAACAAGTAGTAAGTCTTGTATTAAGGCGTTCAAAACAGCGTTTGCTGGCGCTGTAAGCGCTCTAAACAGTGTTTCTGAGCATAACTTGGAGCAAAAGTGCAACTTTTGAAGAATGAACTGAAAACTCATATTTTGTTCTAAAACAGTGTTTGGATGTGATAACAAGCCGTTTTATCATGTTTGTAATGTTACACATGCATTTCCAAACAAGTAGTAAGTCTTGTATTAAGGCGTTCAAAACAGCGTTTGCTGGCGCTGTCAGCGCTCTAAACAGTGTTTCTGAGCATAACTTGTGGCAAAAGTGCAACTTTTGAAGAATGAATAGAAAACTCATATTTTGTTCTAAAACAGTGTTTGGATGTGATAACAAGCTGTTTTATCATGTTTGTAATGTTACACATGCATTTCCAAACAAGTAGTAGGTCTTGTATTAAGGCGTTCAAAACAGCGTTTGCTGGCGCTGTAAGCGCTCTAAACAGTGTTTCTGAGCATAACTTGTGGCAAAAGTGCAACTTTTGAAGAATGAAAAGAAAACTCATATTTTGAATGAAAACAGTGTTTGGATGTGATAACAAGCTGTTTTATCATGTTTGTAATGTTACACATGCATTTCCAAACAAGTAGTAAGTCTTGTATTAGGCGTTCAAAACAGCGTTTGCTGGCGCTGTAAGAGCTCTAAACAGTGTTTCTGAGCATAACTTGGAGCAAAAGTGCAACTTTTGAAGAATGAACTGAAAACTCATATTTTGTTCTAAAACAGTGTTTGGATGTGATAACAAGCTGTTTTATCATGTTTGTAATGTTACACATGCATTTCCAAACAAGTAGTAAGTCTTGTATTAAGGCGTTCAAAACAGCGTTTGCTGGCGCTGTAAGCGCTCTAAACAGTGTTTCTGAGCATAACTTGTGGCAAAAGTGCAACTTTTGAAGAATGAACTGAAAACTCATATTTTGTTCCAAAACAGTGTTTGGATGTGATAACAAGCTGTTTTATCATGTTTGTAATGTTACACATGCATTTCCAAACAAGTAGTAAGTCTTGTATTAAGGCGTTCAAAACAGCGTTTGCTGGCGCTGTAAGCGCTCTAAACAGTGTTTCTGAGCATAACTTGTGGCAAAAGTGCAACTTTTGAAGAATGAACTGAAAACTCATATTTTGTTCTAAAACAGTGTTTGGATGTGATAACAAGCTGTTTTATCATGTTTGTAATGTTACACATGCATTTCCTAACAAGTAGGTAAGGCTTGCATTAAGGCGTTCAAAACAGCGTTTGCTGGCGTTGTAAGAGCTCTAAACAGTGTTTCTGAGCATAACTTGTAGCAAAAGTGCAACTTTTGAAGAATGAAAAGAAAACTCATATTTTGAATGAAAACAGTGTTTGGATGTGATAACAAGCTGTTTTATCATGTTTGTAATGTTACACATGCATTTCCAAACAAGTAGTAAGTCTTGTATTAAGGCGTTCAAAACAGCGTTTGCTGGCGCTGTAAGCGCTCTAAACAGTGTTTCTGAGCATAACTTGGAGCAAAAGTGCAACTTTTGAAGAATGAAAAGAAAACTCATATTTTGAATGAAAACAGTGTTTGGATGTGATAACAAGCTGTTTTATCATGTTTGTAATGTTACACATGCATTTCCAAACAAGTAGTAAGTCTTGTATTAAGGCGTTCAAAACAGCGTTTGCTGGCGCTGTCAGCGCTCTAAACAGTGTTTCTGAGCATAACTTGTGGCAAAAGTGCAACTTTTGAAGAATGAATAGAAAACTCATATTTTGTTCTAAAACTGTGTTTGGATGTGATAACAAGCTGTTTTATCTTGTTTGTAATGTTACACATGCATTTCCAAACAAGTAGTAAGTCTTGTATTAAGGCGTTCAAAACAGCGTTTGCTGGCGCTGTAAGCGCTCTAAACAGTGTTTCTGAGCATAACTTGTGGCAAAAGTGCAACTTTTGAAGAATGAAAAGAAAACTCATATTTTGAATGAAAACAGTGTTTGGATGTGATAACAAGCTGTTTTATCATGTTTGTAATGTTACACATGCATTTCCAAACAAGTAGTAAGTCTTGTATTAAGGCGTTCAAAACAGCGTTTGCTGGCGCTGTAAGCGCTCTAAACAGTGTTTCTGAGCATAACTTGTGGCAAAAGTGCAACTTTTGAAGAATGAATAGAAAACTCATATTTTGTTCTAAAACAGTGTTTGGATGTGATAACAAGCTGTTTTATCATGTTTGTAATGTTACACATGCATTTCCAAACAAGTAGTAAGTCTTGTATTAAGGCGTTCAAAACAGCGTTTGCTGGCGCTGTAAGCGCTCTAAACAGTGTTTCTGAGCATAACTTGTGGCAAAAGTGCAACTTTTGAAGAATGAAAAGAAAACTCATATTTTGAATGAAAACAGTGTTTGGATGTGATAACAAGCTGTTTTATCATGTTTGTAATGTTACACATGCATTTCCAAACAAGTAGTAAGTCTTGTATTAGGCGTTCAAAACAGCGTTTGCTGGCGCTGTAAGAGCTCTAAACAGTGTTTCTGAGCATAACTTGGAGCAAAAGTGCAACTTTTGAAGAATGAAAAGAAAACTCATATTTTGAATGAAAACAGTGTTTGGATGTGATAACAAGCTGTTTTATCATGTTTGTAATGTTACACATGCATTTCCAAACAAGTAGTAAGTCTTGTATTAAGGCGTTCAAAACAGCGTTTGCTGGCGCTGTCAGCGCTCTAAACAGTGTTTCTGAGCATAACTTAGAGCAAAAGTGCAACTTTTGAAGAATGAACTGAAAACTCATATTTTGTTCTAAAACAGTGTTTGGATGTGATAACAAGCTGTTTTATCATGTTTGTAATGTTACACATGCATTTCCAAACAAGTAGTAAGTCTTGTATTAAGGCGTTCAAAACAGCGTTTGCTGGCGCTGTCAGCGCTCTAAACAGTGTTTCTGAGCATAACTTAGAGCAAAAGTGCAACTTTTGAAGAATGAACTGAAAACTCATATTTTGTTCTAAAACAGTGTTTGGATGTGATAACAAGCTGTTTTATCATGTTTGTAATGTTACACATGCATTTCCAAACAAGTAGTAAGTCTTGTATTAAGGCGTTCAAAACAGCGTTTGCTGGCGCTGTAAGCGCTCTAAACAGTGTTTCTGAGCATAACTTGTGGCAAAAGTGCAACTTTTGAAGAATGAATAGAAAACTCATATTTTGTTCTAAAACAGTGTTTGGATGTGATAACAAGCTGTTTTATCATGTTTGTAATGTTACACATGCATTTCCAAACAAGTAGTAAGTCTTGTATTAAGGCGTTCAAAACAGCGTTTGCTGGCGCTGTAAGCGCTCTAAACAGTGTTTCTGAGCATAACTTGTGGCAAAAGTGCAACTTTTGAAGAATGAAAAGAAAACTCATATTTTGAATGAAAACAGTGTTTGGATGTGATAACAAGCTGTTTTATCATGTTTGTAATGTTACACATGCATTTCCAAACAAGTAGTAAGTCTTGTATTAAGGCGTTCAAAACAGCGTTTGCTGGCGCTGTAAGCGCTCTAAACAGTGTTTCTGAGCATAACTTGTGGCAAAAGTGCAACTTTTGAAGAATGAATAGAAAACTCATATTTTGTTCTAAAACAGTGTTTGGATGTGATAACAAGCTGTTTTATCATGTTTGTAATGTTACACATGCATTTCCATACAAGTAGTAAGTCTTGCATTTAGGCGTTCAAAACAGCATTTGCTGGCTCTGTAAACGCTCTAAACAGTGTTTCTGAGCATAACTTGGAGCAAAAGTGCAACTTTTGAAGAATGAACTGAAAACTCATATTTTGTTCTAAAACAGTGTTTGGATGTGATAACAAGCTGTTTTATCATGTTTGTAATGTTACACATGCATTTCCAAACAAGTAGTAAGTCTTGTATTAAGGCGTTCAAAACAGCGTTTGCTGGCGCTGTAAGCGCTCTAAACAGTGTTTCTGAGCATAACTTGTGGCAAAAGTGCAACTTTTGAAGAATGAAAAGAAAACTCATATTTTGAATGAAAACAGTGTTTGGATGTGATAACAAGCTGTTTTATCATGTTTGTAATGTTACACATGCATTTCCAAACAAGTAGTAAGTCTTGTATTAAGGCGTTCAAAACAGCGTTTGCTGGCGCTGTAAGCGCTCTAAACAGTGTTTCTGAGCATAACTTGGAGCAAAAGTGCAACTTTTGAAGAATGAACTGAAAACTCATATTTTGTTCTAAAACAGTGTTTGGATGTGATAAGCCGTTTTATCATGTTTGTAACGTTACACATGCATTTCCAAACAAGTAGTAAGTCTTGTATTAAGGCGTTCAAAACAGCGTTTGCTGGCGCTGTAAGCGCTCTAAACAGTATTTCTGAGCATAACTTGGAGCAAAAGTGCAACTTTTGAAGAATGAACTGAAAACTCATATTTTGTTCTAAAACAGTGTTTGGATGTGATAACAAGCCGTTTTATCATGTTTGTAATGTTACACATGCATTTCCAAACAAGTAGTAAGTCTTGTATTAAGGCGTTCAAAACAGCGTTTGCTGGCGCTGTCAGCGCTCTAAACAGTGTTTCTGAGCATAACTTGGAGCAAAAGTGCAACTTTTGAAGAATGAACTGAAAACTCATATTTTGTTCTAAAACAGTGTTTGGATGTGATAACAAGCTGTTTTATCATGTTTGTAATGTTACACATGCATTTCCAAACAAGTAGTAAGTCTTGTATTAAGGCGTTCAAAACAGCGTTTGCTGGCGCTGTAAGCGCTCTAAACAGTGTTTCTGAGCATAACTTGTGGCAAAAGTGCAACTTTTGAAGAATGAATAGAAAACTCATATTTTGTTCTAAAACAGTGTTTGGATGTGATAACAAGCTGTTTTATCATGTTTGTAATGTTACACATGCATTTCCAAACAAGTAGTAAGTCTTGTATTAAGGCGTTCAAAACAGCGTTTGCTGGCGCTGTAAGCGCTCTAAACAGTGTTTCTGAGCATAACTTGTGGCAAAAGTGCAACTTTTGAAGAATGAAAAGAAAACTCATATTTTGAATGAAAACAGTGTTTGGATGTGATAACAAGCTGTTTTATCATGTTTGTAATGTTACACATGCATTTCCAAACAAGTAGTAAGTCTTGTATTAAGGCGTTCAAAACAGCGTTTGCTGGCGCTGTAAGCGCTCTAAACAGTGTTTCTGAGCATAACTTGGAGCAAAAGTGCAACTTTTGAAGAATGAACTGAAAACTCATATTTTGTTCTAAAACAGTGTTTGGATGTGATAACAAGCCGTTTTATCATGTTTGTAATGTTACACATGCATTTCCAAACAAGTAGTAAGTCTTGTATTAAGGCGTTCAAAACAGCGTTTGCTGGCGCTGTCAGCGCTCTAAACAGTGTTTCTGAGCATAACTTGGAGCAAAAGTGCAACTTTTGAAGAATGAAAAGAAAACTCATATTTTGAATGAAAACAGTGTTTGGATGTGATAACAAGCTGTTTTATCATGTTTGTAATGTTACACATGCATTTCCAAACAAGTAGTAAGTCTTGTATTAAGGCGTTCAAAACAGCGTTTGCTGGCGCTGTCAGCGCTCTAAACAGTGTTTCTGAGCATAACTTGGAGCAAAAGTGCAACTTTTGAAGAATGAACTGAAAACTCATATTTTGTTCTAAAACAGTGTTTGGATGTGATAACAAGCTGTTTTATCATGTTTGTAATGTTACACATGCATTTCCAAACAAGTAGTAAGTCTTGTATTAAGGCGTTCAAAACAGCGTTTGCTGGCGCTGTAAGCGCTCTAAACAGTGTTTCTGAGCATAACTTGTGGCAAAAGTGCAACTTTTGAAGAATGAAAAGAAAACTCATATTTTGAATGAAAACAGTGTTTGGATGTGATAACAAGCTGTTTTATCATGTTTGTAATGTTACACATGCATTTCCAAACAAGTAGTAAGTCTTGTATTAGGCGTTCAAAACAGCGTTTGCTGGCGCTGTAAGAGCTCTAAACAGTGTTTCTGAGCATAACTTGGAGCAAAAGTGCAACTTTTGAAGAATGAAAAGAAAACTCATATTTTGAATGAAAACAGTGTTTGGATGTGATAACAAGCTGTTTTATCATGTTTGTAATGTTACACATGCATTTCCAAACAAGTAGTAAGTCTTGTATTAAGGCGTTCAAAACAGCGTTTGCTGGCGCTGTCAGCGCTCTAAACAGTGTTTCTGAGCATAACTTAGAGCAAAAGTGCAACTTTTGAAGAATGAACTGAAAACTCATATTTTGTTCTAAAACAGTGTTTGGATGTGATAACAAGCTGTTTTATCATGTTTGTAATGTTACACATGCATTTCCAAACAAGTAGTAAGTCTTGTATTAAGGCGTTCAAAACAGCGTTTGCTGGCGCTGTAAGCGCTCTAAACAGTGTTTCTGAGCATAACTTGTGGCAAAAGTGCAACTTTTGAAGAATGAATAGAAAACTCATATTTTGTTCTAAAACAGTGTTTGGATGTGATAACAAGCTGTTTTATCATGTTTGTAATGTTACACATGCATTTCCAAACAAGTAGTAAGTCTTGTATTAAGGCGTTCAAAACAGCGTTTGCTGGCGCTGTAAGCGCTCTAAACAGTGTTTCTGAGCATAACTTGTGGCAAAAGTGCAACTTTTGAAGAATGAAAAGAAAACTCATATTTTGAATGAAAACAGTGTTTGGATGTGATAACAAGCTGTTTTATCATGTTTGTAATGTTACACATGCATTTCCAAACAAGTAGTAAGTCTTGTATTAAGGCGTTCAAAACAGCGTTTGCTGGCGCTGTCAGCGCTCTAAACAGTGTTTCTGAGCATAACTTGGAGCAAAAGTGCAACTTTTGAAGAATGAACTGAAAACTCATATTTTGTTCTAAAACAGTGTTTGGATGTGATAACAAGCTGTTTTATCATGTTTGTAATGTTACACATGCATTTCCAAACAAGTAGTAAGTCTTGTATTAAGGCGTTCAAAACAGCGTTTGCTGGCGCTGTAAGCGCTCTAAACAGTGTTTCTGAGCATAACTTGTGGCAAAAGTGCAACTTTTGAAGAATGAATAGAAAACTCATATTTTGTTCTAAAACAGTGTTTGGATGTGATAACAAGCTGTTTTATCATGTTTGTAATGTTACACATGCATTTCCATACAAGTAGTAAGTCTTGCATTTAGGCGTTCAAAACAGCATTTGCTGGCTCTGTAAACGCTCTAAACAGTGTTTCTGAGCATAACTTGGAGCAAAAGTGCAACTTTTGAAGAATGAACTGAAAACTCATATTTTGTTCTAAAACAGTGTTTGGATGTGATAACAAGCTGTTTTATCATGTTTGTAATGTTACACATGCATTTCCAAACAAGTAGTAAGTCTTGTATTAAGGCGTTCAAAACAGCGTTTGCTGGCGCTGTAAGCGCTCTAAACAGTGTTTCTGAGCATAACTTGTGGCAAAAGTGCAACTTTTGAAGAATGAAAAGAAAACTCATATTTTGAATGAAAACAGTGTTTGGATGTGATAACAAGCTGTTTTATCATGTTTGTAATGTTACACATGCATTTCCAAACAAGTAGTAAGTCTTGTATTAAGGCGTTCAAAACAGCGTTTGCTGGCGCTGTAAGCGCTCTAAACAGTGTTTCTGAGCATAACTTGTGGCAAAAGTGCAACTTTTGAAGAATGAATAGAAAACTCATATTTTGTTCTAAAACAGTGTTTGGATGTGATAACAAGCTGTTTTATCATGTTTGTAATGTTACACATGCATTTCCAAACAAGTAGTAAGTCTTGTATTAAGGCGTTCAAAACAGCGTTTGCTGGCGCTGTAAGCGCTCTAAACAGTGTTTCTGAGCATAACTTGTGGCAAAAGTGCAACTTTTGAAGAATGAAAAGAAAACTCATATTTTGAATGAAAACAGTGTTTGGATGTGATAACAAGCTGTTTTATCATGTTTGTAATGTTACACATGCATTTCCAAACAAGTAGTAAGTCTTGTATTAGGCGTTCAAAACAGCGTTTGCTGGCGCTGTAAGAGCTCTAAACAGTGTTTCTGAGCATAACTTGGAGCAAAAGTGCAACTTTTGAAGAATGAAAAGAAAACTCATATTTTG
Source organism: Brachyhypopomus gauderio (assembly GCF_052324685.1). NCBI lineage: Eukaryota > Metazoa > Chordata > Actinopteri > Gymnotiformes > Hypopomidae > Brachyhypopomus > Brachyhypopomus gauderio. The sequence goes on from NC_135223.1 coordinate 8,020,857, forward strand.
AATGAAAACAGTGTTTGGATGTGATAACAAGCTGTTTTATCATGTTTGTAATGTTACACATGCATTTCCAAACAAGTAGTAAGTCTTGTATTAAGGCGTTCAAAACAGCGTTTGCTGGCGCTGTCAGCGCTCTAAACAGTGTTTCTGAGCATAACTTAGAGCAAAAGTGCAACTTTTGAAGAATGAACTGAAAACTCATATTTTGTTCTAAAACAGTGTTTGGATGTGATAACAAGCTGTTTTATCATGTTTGTAATGTTACACATGCATTTCCAAACAAGTAGTAAGTCTTGTATTAAGGCGTTCAAAACAGCGTTTGCTGGCGCTGTCAGCGCTCTAAACAGTGTTTCTGAGCATAACTTAGAGCAAAAGTGCAACTTTTGAAGAATGAACTGAAAACTCATATTTTGTTCTAAAACAGTGTTTGGATGTGATAACAAGCTGTTTTATCATGTTTGTAATGTTACACATGCATTTCCAAACAAGTAGTAAGTCTTGTATTAAGGCGTTCAAAACAGCGTTTGCTGGCGCTGTAAGCGCTCTAAACAGTGTTTCTGAGCATAACTTGTGGCAAAAGTGCAACTTTTGAAGAATGAATAGAAAACTCATATTTTGTTCTAAAACAGTGTTTGGATGTGATAACAAGCTGTTTTATCATGTTTGTAATGTTACACATGCATTTCCAAACAAGTAGTAAGTCTTGTATTAAGGCGTTCAAAACAGCGTTTGCTGGCGCTGTAAGCGCTCTAAACAGTGTTTCTGAGCATAACTTGTGGCAAAAGTGCAACTTTTGAAGAATGAAAAGAAAACTCATATTTTGAATGAAAACAGTGTTTGGATGTGATAACAAGCTGTTTTATCATGTTTGTAATGTTACACATGCATTTCCAAACAAGTAGTAAGTCTTGTATTAAGGCGTTCAAAACAGCGTTTGCTGGCGCTGTCAGCGCTCTAAACAGTGTTTCTGAGCATAACTTGGAGCAAAAGTGCAACTTTTGAAGAATGAACTGAAAACTCATATTTTGTTCTAAAACAGTGTTTGGATGTGATAACAAGCTGTTTTATCATGTTTGTAATGTTACACATGCATTTCCAAACAAGTAGTAAGTCTTGTATTAAGGCGTTCAAAACAGCGTTTGCTGGCGCTGTAAGCGCTCTAAACAGTGTTTCTGAGCATAACTTGTGGCAAAAGTGCAACTTTTGAAGAATGAATAGAAAACTCATATTTTGTTCTAAAACAGTGTTTGGATGTGATAACAAGCTGTTTTATCATGTTTGTAATGTTACACATGCATTTCCATACAAGTAGTAAGTCTTGCATTTAGGCGTTCAAAACAGCATTTGCTGGCTCTGTAAACGCTCTAAACAGTGTTTCTGAGCATAACTTGGAGCAAAAGTGCAACTTTTGAAGAATGAACTGAAAACTCATATTTTGTTCTAAAACAGTGTTTGGATGTGATAACAAGCTGTTTTATCATGTTTGTAATGTTACACATGCATTTCCAAACAAGTAGTAAGTCTTGTATTAAGGCGTTCAAAACAGCGTTTGCTGGCGCTGTAAGCGCTCTAAACAGTGTTTCTGAGCATAACTTGTGGCAAAAGTGCAACTTTTGAAGAATGAAAAGAAAACTCATATTTTGAATGAAAACAGTGTTTGGATGTGATAACAAGCTGTTTTATCATGTTTGTAATGTTACACATGCATTTCCAAACAAGTAGTAAGTCTTGTATTAAGGCGTTCAAAACAGCGTTTGCTGGCGCTGTAAGCGCTCTAAACAGTGTTTCTGAGCATAACTTGGAGCAAAAGTGCAACTTTTGAAGAATGAACTGAAAACTCATATTTTGTTCTAAAACAGTGTTTGGATGTGATAAGCCGTTTTATCATGTTTGTAACGTTACACATGCATTTCCAAACAAGTAGTAAGTCTTGTATTAAGGCGTTCAAAACAGCGTTTGCTGGCGCTGTAAGCGCTCTAAACAGTATTTCTGAGCATAACTTGGAGCAAAAGTGCAACTTTTGAAGAATGAACTGAAAACTCATATTTTGTTCTAAAACAGTGTTTGGATGTGATAACAAGCCGTTTTATCATGTTTGTAATGTTACACATGCATTTCCAAACAAGTAGTAAGTCTTGTATTAAGGCGTTCAAAACAGCGTTTGCTGGCGCTGTCAGCGCTCTAAACAGTGTTTCTGAGCATAACTTGGAGCAAAAGTGCAACTTTTGAAGAATGAACTGAAAACTCATATTTTGTTCTAAAACAGTGTTTGGATGTGATAACAAGCTGTTTTATCATGTTTGTAATGTTACACATGCATTTCCAAACAAGTAGTAAGTCTTGTATTAAGGCGTTCAAAACAGCGTTTGCTGGCGCTGTAAGCGCTCTAAACAGTGTTTCTGAGCATAACTTGTGGCAAAAGTGCAACTTTTGAAGAATGAATAGAAAACTCATATTTTGTTCTAAAACAGTGTTTGGATGTGATAACAAGCTGTTTTATCATGTTTGTAATGTTACACATGCATTTCCAAACAAGTAGTAAGTCTTGTATTAAGGCGTTCAAAACAGCGTTTGCTGGCGCTGTAAGCGCTCTAAACAGTGTTTCTGAGCATAACTTGTGGCAAAAGTGCAACTTTTGAAGAATGAAAAGAAAACTCATATTTTGAATGAAAACAGTGTTTGGATGTGATAACAAGCTGTTTTATCATGTTTGTAATGTTACACATGCATTTCCAAACAAGTAGTAAGTCTTGTATTAAGGCGTTCAAAACAGCGTTTGCTGGCGCTGTAAGCGCTCTAAACAGTGTTTCTGAGCATAACTTGGAGCAAAAGTGCAACTTTTGAAGAATGAACTGAAAACTCATATTTTGTTCTAAAACAGTGTTTGGATGTGATAACAAGCCGTTTTATCATGTTTGTAATGTTACACATGCATTTCCAAACAAGTAGTAAGTCTTGTATTAAGGCGTTCAAAACAGCGTTTGCTGGCGCTGTCAGCGCTCTAAACAGTGTTTCTGAGCATAACTTGGAGCAAAAGTGCAACTTTTGAAGAATGAAAAGAAAACTCATATTTTGAATGAAAACAGTGTTTGGATGTGATAACAAGCTGTTTTATCATGTTTGTAATGTTACACATGCATTTCCAAACAAGTAGTAAGTCTTGTATTAAGGCGTTCAAAACAGCGTTTGCTGGCGCTGTCAGCGCTCTAAACAGTGTTTCTGAGCATAACTTGGAGCAAAAGTGCAACTTTTGAAGAATGAACTGAAAACTCATATTTTGTTCTAAAACAGTGTTTGGATGTGATAACAAGCTGTTTTATCATGTTTGTAATGTTACACATGCATTTCCAAACAAGTAGTAAGTCTTGTATTAAGGCGTTCAAAACAGCGTTTGCTGGCGCTGTAAGCGCTCTAAACAGTGTTTCTGAGCATAACTTGTGGCAAAAGTGCAACTTTTGAAGAATGAAAAGAAAACTCATATTTTGAATGAAAACAGTGTTTGGATGTGATAACAAGCTGTTTTATCATGTTTGTAATGTTACACATGCATTTCCAAACAAGTAGTAAGTCTTGTATTAGGCGTTCAAAACAGCGTTTGCTGGCGCTGTAAGAGCTCTAAACAGTGTTTCTGAGCATAACTTGGAGCAAAAGTGCAACTTTTGAAGAATGAAAAGAAAACTCATATTTTGAATGAAAACAGTGTTTGGATGTGATAACAAGCTGTTTTATCATGTTTGTAATGTTACACATGCATTTCCAAACAAGTAGTAAGTCTTGTATTAAGGCGTTCAAAACAGCGTTTGCTGGCGCTGTCAGCGCTCTAAACAGTGTTTCTGAGCATAACTTAGAGCAAAAGTGCAACTTTTGAAGAATGAACTGAAAACTCATATTTTGTTCTAAAACAGTGTTTGGATGTGATAACAAGCTGTTTTATCATGTTTGTAATGTTACACATGCATTTCCAAACAAGTAGTAAGTCTTGTATTAAGGCGTTCAAAACAGCGTTTGCTGGCGCTGTAAGCGCTCTAAACAGTGTTTCTGAGCATAACTTGTGGCAAAAGTGCAACTTTTGAAGAATGAATAGAAAACTCATATTTTGTTCTAAAACAGTGTTTGGATGTGATAACAAGCTGTTTTATCATGTTTGTAATGTTACACATGCATTTCCAAACAAGTAGTAAGTCTTGTATTAAGGCGTTCAAAACAGCGTTTGCTGGCGCTGTAAGCGCTCTAAACAGTGTTTCTGAGCATAACTTGTGGCAAAAGTGCAACTTTTGAAGAATGAAAAGAAAACTCATATTTTGAATGAAAACAGTGTTTGGATGTGATAACAAGCTGTTTTATCATGTTTGTAATGTTACACATGCATTTCCAAACAAGTAGTAAGTCTTGTATTAAGGCGTTCAAAACAGCGTTTGCTGGCGCTGTCAGCGCTCTAAACAGTGTTTCTGAGCATAACTTGGAGCAAAAGTGCAACTTTTGAAGAATGAACTGAAAACTCATATTTTGTTCTAAAACAGTGTTTGGATGTGATAACAAGCTGTTTTATCATGTTTGTAATGTTACACATGCATTTCCAAACAAGTAGTAAGTCTTGTATTAAGGCGTTCAAAACAGCGTTTGCTGGCGCTGTAAGCGCTCTAAACAGTGTTTCTGAGCATAACTTGTGGCAAAAGTGCAACTTTTGAAGAATGAATAGAAAACTCATATTTTGTTCTAAAACAGTGTTTGGATGTGATAACAAGCTGTTTTATCATGTTTGTAATGTTACACATGCATTTCCATACAAGTAGTAAGTCTTGCATTTAGGCGTTCAAAACAGCATTTGCTGGCTCTGTAAACGCTCTAAACAGTGTTTCTGAGCATAACTTGGAGCAAAAGTGCAACTTTTGAAGAATGAACTGAAAACTCATATTTTGTTCTAAAACAGTGTTTGGATGTGATAACAAGCTGTTTTATCATGTTTGTAATGTTACACATGCATTTCCAAACAAGTAGTAAGTCTTGTATTAAGGCGTTCAAAACAGCGTTTGCTGGCGCTGTAAGCGCTCTAAACAGTGTTTCTGAGCATAACTTGTGGCAAAAGTGCAACTTTTGAAGAATGAAAAGAAAACTCATATTTTGAATGAAAACAGTGTTTGGATGTGATAACAAGCTGTTTTATCATGTTTGTAATGTTACACATGCATTTCCAAACAAGTAGTAAGTCTTGTATTAAGGCGTTCAAAACAGCGTTTGCTGGCGCTGTAAGCGCTCTAAACAGTGTTTCTGAGCATAACTTGGAGCAAAAGTGCAACTTTTGAAGAATGAACTGAAAACTCATATTTTGTTCTAAAACAGTGTTTGGATGTGATAAGCCGTTTTATCATGTTTGTAACGTTACACATGCATTTCCAAACAAGTAGTAAGTCTTGTATTAAGGCGTTCAAAACAGCGTTTGCTGGCGCTGTAAGCGCTCTAAACAGTATTTCTGAGCATAACTTGGAGCAAAAGTGCAACTTTTGAAGAATGAACTGAAAACTCATATTTTGTTCTAAAACAGTGTTTGGATGTGATAACAAGCCGTTTTATCATGTTTGTAATGTTACACATGCATTTCCAAACAAGTAGTAAGTCTTGTATTAAGGCGTTCAAAACAGCGTTTGCTGGCGCTGTCAGCGCTCTAAACAGTGTTTCTGAGCATAACTTGGAGCAAAAGTGCAACTTTTGAAGAATGAACTGAAAACTCATATTTTGTTCTAAAACAGTGTTTGGATGTGATAACAAGCTGTTTTATCATGTTTGTAATGTTACACATGCATTTCCAAACAAGTAGTAAGTCTTGTATTAAGGCGTTCAAAACAGCGTTTGCTGGCGCTGTAAGCGCTCTAAACAGTGTTTCTGAGCATAACTTGTGGCAAAAGTGCAACTTTTGAAGAATGAATAGAAAACTCATATTTTGTTCTAAAACAGTGTTTGGATGTGATAACAAGCTGTTTTATCATGTTTGTAATGTTACACATGCATTTCCAAACAAGTAGTAAGTCTTGTATTAAGGCGTTCAAAACAGCGTTTGCTGGCGCTGTAAGCGCTCTAAACAGTGTTTCTGAGCATAACTTGTGGCAAAAGTGCAACTTTTGAAGAATGAAAAGAAAACTCATATTTTGAATGAAAACAGTGTTTGGATGTGATAACAAGCTGTTTTATCATGTTTGTAATGTTACACATGCATTTCCAAACAAGTAGTAAGTCTTGTATTAAGGCGTTCAAAACAGCGTTTGCTGGCGCTGTAAGCGCTCTAAACAGTGTTTCTGAGCATAACTTGGAGCAAAAGTGCAACTTTTGAAGAATGAACTGAAAACTCATATTTTGTTCTAAAACAGTGTTTGGATGTGATAACAAGCCGTTTTATCATGTTTGTAATGTTACACATGCATTTCCAAACAAGTAGTAAGTCTTGTATTAAGGCGTTCAAAACAGCGTTTGCTGGCGCTGTCAGCGCTCTAAACAGTGTTTCTGAGCATAACTTGGAGCAAAAGTGCAACTTTTGAAGAATGAAAAGAAAACTCATATTTTGAATGAAAACAGTGTTTGGATGTGATAACAAGCTGTTTTATCATGTTTGTAATGTTACACATGCATTTCCAAACAAGTAGTAAGTCTTGTATTAAGGCGTTCAAAACAGCGTTTGCTGGCGCTGTCAGCGCTCTAAACAGTGTTTCTGAGCATAACTTGGAGCAAAAGTGCAACTTTTGAAGAATGAACTGAAAACTCATATTTTGTTCTAAAACAGTGTTTGGATGTGATAACAAGCTGTTTTATCATGTTTGTAATGTTACACATGCATTTCCAAACAAGTAGTAAGTCTTGTATTAAGGCGTTCAAAACAGCGTTTGCTGGCGCTGTAAGCGCTCTAAACAGTGTTTCTGAGCATAACTTGTGGCAAAAGTGCAACTTTTGAAGAATGAATAGAAAACTCATATTTTGTTCTAAAACAGTGTTTGGATGTGATAACAAGCTGTTTTATCATGTTTGTAATGTTACACATGCATTTCCAAACAAGTAGTAAGTCTTGTATTAAGGCGTTCAAAACAGCGTTTGCTGGCGCTGTAAGCGCTCTAAACAGTGTTTCTGAGCATAACTTGTGGCAAAAGTGCAACTTTTGAAGAATGAAAAGAAAACTCATATTTTGAATGAAAACAGTGTTTGGATGTGATAACAAGCTGTTTTATCATGTTTGTAATGTTACACATGCATTTCCAAACAAGTAGTAAGTCTTGTATTAAGGCGTTCAAAACAGCGTTTGCTGGCGCTGTCAGCGCTCTAAACAGTGTTTCTGAGCATAACTTGGAGCAAAAGTGCAACTTTTGAAGAATGAACTGAAAACTCATATTTTGTTCTAAAACAGTGTTTGGATGTGATAACAAGCTGTTTTATCATGTTTGTAATGTTACACATGCATTTCCAAACAAGTAGTAAGTCTTGTATTAAGGCGTTCAAAACAGCATTTGCTGGCGCTGTAAGCGCTCTAAACAGTGTTTCTGAGCATAACTTGTGGCAAAAGTGCAACTTTTGAAGAATGAATAGAAAACTCATATTTTGTTCTAAAACAGTGTTTGGATGTGATAACAAGCTGTTTTATCATGTTTGTAATGTTACACATGCATTTCCATACAAGTAGTAAGTCTTGCATTTAGGCGTTCAAAACAGCATTTGCTGGCTCTGTAAACGCTCTAAACAGTGTTTCTGAGCATAACTTGGAGCAAAAGTGCAACTTTTGAAGAATGAACTGAAAACTCATATTTTGTTCTAAAACAGTGTTTGGATGTGATAACAAGCTGTTTTATCATGTTTGTAATGTTACACATGCATTTCCAAACAAGTAGTAAGTCTTGTATTAAGGCGTTCAAAACAGCGTTTGCTGGCGCTGTAAGCGCTCTAAACAGTGTTTCTGAGCATAACTTGTGGCAAAAGTGCAACTTTTGAAGAATGAAAAGAAAACTCATATTTTGAATGAAAACAGTGTTTGGATGTGATAACAAGCTGTTTTATCATGTTTGTAATGTTACACATGCATTTCCAAACAAGTAGTAAGTCTTGTATTAAGGCGTTCAAAACAGCGTTTGCTGGCGCTGTAAGCGCTCTAAACAGTGTTTCTGAGCATAACTTGGAGCAAAAGTGCAACTTTTGAAGAATGAACTGAAAACTCATATTTTGTTCTAAAACAGTGTTTGGATGTGATAAGCCGTTTTATCATGTTTGTAACGTTACACATGCATTTCCAAACAAGTAGTAAGTCTTGTATTAAGGCGTTCAAAACAGCGTTTGCTGGCGCTGTAAGCGCTCTAAACAGTATTTCTGAGCCTAACTTGGAGCAAAAGTGCAACTTTTGAAGAATGAACTGAAAACTCATATTTTGTTCTAAAACAGTGTTTGGATGTGATAACAAGCCGTTTTATCATGTTTGTAATGTTACACATGCATTTCCAAACAAGTAGTAAGTCTTGTATTAAGGCGTTCAAAACAGCGTTTGCTGGCGCTGTCAGCGCTCTAAACAGTGTTTCTGAGCATAACTTGGAGCAAAAGTGCAACTTTTGAAGAATGAACTGAAAACTCATATTTTGTTCTAAAACAGTGTTTGGATGTGATAACAAGCTGTTTTATCATGTTTGTAATGTTACACATGCATTTCCAAACAAGTAGTAAGTCTTGTATTAAGGCGTTCAAAACAGCGTTTGCTGGCGCTGTAAGCGCTCTAAACAGTGTTTCTGAGCATAACTTGTGGCAAAAGTGCAACTTTTGAAGAATGAATAGAAAACTCATATTTTGTTCTAAAACAGTGTTTGGATGTGATAACAAGCTGTTTTATCATGTTTGTAATGTTACACATGCATTTCCAAACAAGTAGTAAGTCTTGTATTAAGGCGTTCAAAACAGCGTTTGCTGGCGCTGTAAGCGCTCTAAACAGTGTTTCTGAGCATAACTTGTGGCAAAAGTGCAACTTTTGAAGAATGAAAAGAAAACTCATATTTTGAATGAAAACAGTGTTTGGATGTGATAACAAGCTGTTTTATCATGTTTGTAATGTTACACATGCATTTCCAAACAAGTAGTAAGTCTTGTATTAAGGCGTTCAAAACAGCGTTTGCTGGCGCTGTAAGCGCTCTAAACAGTGTTTCTGAGCATAACTTGGAGCAAAAGTGCAACTTTTGAAGAATGAACTGAAAACTCATATTTTGTTCTAAAACAGTGTTTGGATGTGATAACAAGCCGTTTTATCATGTTTGTAATGTTACACATGCATTTCCAAACAAGTAGTAAGTCTTGTATTAAGGCGTTCAAAACAGCGTTTGCTGGCGCTGTCAGCGCTCTAAACAGTGTTTCTGAGCATAACTTGGAGCAAAAGTGCAACTTTTGAAGAATGAACTGAAAACTCATATTTTGTTCTAAAACAGTGTTTGGATGTGATAACAAGCTGTTTTATCATGTTTGTAATGTTACACATGCATTTCCAAACAAGTAGTAAGTCTTGTATTAAGGCGTTCAAAACAGCGTTTGCTGGCGCTGTCAGCGCTCTAAACAGTGTTTCTGAGCATAACTTGGAGCAAAAGTGCAACTTTTGAAGAATGAACTGAAAACTCATATTTTGTTCTAAAACAGTGTTTGGATGTGATAACAAGCTGTTTTATCATGTTTGTAATGTTACACATGCATTTCCAAACAAGTAGTAAGTCTTGTATTAAGGCGTTCAAAACAGCGTTTGCTGGCGCTGTAAGCGCTCTAAACAGTGTTTCTGAGCATAACTTGTGGCAAAAGTGCAACTTTTGAAGAATGAATAGAAAACTCATATTTTGTTCTAAAACAGTGTTTGGATGTGATAACAAGCTGTTTTATCATGTTTGTAATGTTACACATGCATTTCCAAACAAGTAGTAAGTCTTGTATTAAGGCGTTCAAAACAGCGTTTGCTGGCGCTGTAAGCGCTCTAAACAGTGTTTCTGAGCATAACTTGGAGCAAAAGTGCAACTTTTGAAGAATGAACTGAAAACTCATATTTTGTTCTAAAACAGTGTTTGGATGTGATAACAAGCCGTTTTATCATGTTTGTAATGTTACACATGCATTTCCAAACAAGTAGTAAGTCTTGTATTAAGGCGTTCAAAACAGCGTTTGCTGGCGCTGTCAGCGCTCTAAACAGTGTTTCTGAGCATAACTTGGAGCAAAAGTGCAACTTTTGAAGAATGAACTGAAAACTCATATTTTGTTCTAAAACAGTGTTTGGATGTGATAACAAGCTGTTTTATCATGTTTGTAATGTTACACATGCATTTCCAAACAAGTAGTAAGTCTTGTATTAAGGCGTTCAAAACAGCGTTTGCTGGCGCTGTAAGCGCTCTAAACAGTGTTTCTGAGCATAACTTGTGGCAAAAGTGCAACTTTTGAAGAATGAAAAGAAAACTCATATTTTGAATGAAAACAGTGTTTGGATGTGATAACAAGCTGTTTTATCATGTTTGTAATGTTACACATGCATTTCCAAACAAGTAGTAAGTCTTGTATTAAGGCGTTCAAAACAGCGTTTGCTGGCGCTGTAAGCGCTCTAAACAGTGTTTCTGAGCATAACTTGGAGCAAAAGTGCAACTTTTGAAGAATGAAAAGAAAACTCATATTTTGAATCAAAACAGTGTTTGGATGTGATAACAAGCTGTTTTATCATGTTTGTAATGTTACACATGCATTTCCAAACAAGTAGTAAGTCTTGTATTAAGGCGTTCAAAACAGCGTTTGCTGGCGCTGTAAGCGCTCTAAACAGTGTTTCTGAGCATAACTTGTGGCAAAAGTGCAACTTTTGAAGAATGAATAGAAAACTCATATTTTGTTCTAAAACAGTGTTTGGATGTGATAACAAGCTGTTTTATCATGTTTGTAATGTTACACATGCATTTCCAAACAAGTAGTAAGTCTTGCATTTAGGCGTTCAAAACAGCGTTTGCTGGCGCTGTAAGCGCTCTAAACAGTGTTTCTGAGCATAACTTGTGGCAAAAGTGCAACTTTTGAAGAATGAAAAGAAAACTCATATTTTGAATGAAAACAGTGTTTGGATGTGATAACAAGCTGTTTTATCATGTTTGTAATGTTACACATGCATTTCCAAACAAGTAGTAAGTCTTGCATTTAGGCGTTCAAAACAGCGTTTGCTGGCGCTGTAAACGCTCTAAACAGTGTTTCTGAGCATAACTTGGAGCAAAAGTGCAACTTTTGAAGAATGAAAAGAAAACTCATATTTTGTTTCAAAACAGTATTTGGATGTGATAACAAGCTGTTTTATCATGTTTGTAATGTTACACATGCATTTCCAAACAAGAAGTAAGTCTTGTATTAAGGCGTTCAAAACAGCGTTTGCTGGCGCTGTAAGCGCTCTAAACAGTGTTTCTGAGCATAACTTGGAGCAAAAGTGCAACTTTTGAAGAATGAACTGAAAACTCATATTTTGTTCTAAAACAGTGTTTGGATGTGATAACAAGCTGTTTTATCATGTTTGTAATGTTACACATGCATTTCCATACAAGTAGTAAGGCTGGCATTAAGGCGTTCAAAACAGCGTTTGCTGGCGTTGTAAGAGCTCTAAACAGTGTTTCTGAGCATAACTTGGGGCAAAAGTGCAACTTTTCAAGAATGAAAAGAAAACTCATATTTTGAATGAAAACAGTGTTTGGATGTGATAACAAGCTGTTTTATCATGTTTGTAATGTTACACATGCATTTCCAAACAAGTAGTAAGTCTTGTATTAAGGCGTTCAAAACAGCGTTTGCTGGCGCTGTAAGCGCTCTAAACAGTGTTTCTGAGCATAACTTGTGGCAAAAGTGCAACTTTTGAAGAATGAAAAGAAAACTCATATTTTGAATGAAAACAGTATTTGGATGTGATAACAAGCTGTTTTATCATGTTTGTAATGTTACACATGTATTTCCAAACAAGTAGTAAGTCTTGCATTTAGGCGTTCAAAACAGCGTTTGCTGGCGCTGTAAACGCTCTAAACAGTGTTTCTGAGCATAACTTGGAGCAGAAGTGCAACTTTTGAAGAATGAACTGAAAACTCATATTTTGTTTCAAAACAGTGTTTGGATGTGATAACAAGCTGTTTTATCATGTTTGTAATGTTACACATGCATTTCCAAACAAGTAGTAAGTCTTGCATTTAGACGTTCAAAACAGCGTTTGCTGGCGCTGTAAGCGCTCTAAACAGTGTTTCTGAGCATAACTTGGAGCGTTGTAAGCGCTGTAAACGTTGTAAGCGCTCTAAACCAGGGATGTCAAAGTCAAATACTCCGTGGGCCAAAAAACCAAATTTGCTACAAGCCGAGGGCCGGACAGGTTCAATGTTTATTAAACCATATTGAAATGATTGCACATAGCCTATTGAACCAAGACGTAACACAGTGTTTATTATTTAATGCTTAAATGAATAAAGCAATACATTTTATGGATCTGTCAGTAATTTCAAGTGAAAACATTTTTCAACAAGCAAACAGATAAAAACAAACTTCCTTCAAAGAAAACATGTCCTGTACATTAAATGAATAAAGTAATAAAGGTTTGAAAAGTGCTGGAATTTAGGCTAAAGTACTTGAAAATGCTTGAAATTATAACTACTTCGTTTCACAACAAATATCTATCTGACTGAACTCTTGTATTACGTTAACAAATACGAGCCTCTTGTAATTCCAGGACGAAACATGAGAGAACATGAAGATGTTAAGATTGGGCATTTTGAAAATAAACAACCATTAAATAATGTGAATAAAAAGCGAATTATTTCGAATCATTTCGAATTATGTATAAATATTTAACTTAAGTTTAACGTGCTGGGAAATATTGAAATGGACCTTGAAAGTGACGTACAAGTGCTTTAATTCCACCTTATAAAGGTGTATGAACCCTGCAAACACGACTTTGTTCATTGCGCTGAGGCGCAGCGCGCGCAAAGTTACAAATTTCGAGAGGCGCACGACCTCGTGAATCGACAGCGCGCGAGGCCCTCACGCACAGGCGGAGCCACTGTGATTACGTCATTTTCGCCGCACTGACCCTCGCCGCTTGTGCGCGCTGCAGTGACTTCGCGGGCTACCGTTGCATTGTGGGGAATGTAGTGTTTGTGCGTGCAAAACACCAGCGGGCGGCTGTGGCCTGCGGGCCAGTTCTAATAGTAATTAAATATCATCCAGGGGGCCATAGATAATCAATTCCTTGATCAATGCCTTGACTTTGACACATGTGCCCTATTGCCTCCCTTGCACATTTTCTTGGACACTTGATGCATTACATAAACTGCACGTGGAAGTGGTTGGTTGTGGATGTCCAGGTCGTGCTGGTGATATCTGGGGACTGTGTGGAGGGGTGATGTAGTGTTGTAGAGCCTCTTTCCTGTCCTTGATTCTATTATATGTTTCCCTCCACTTTTTGTGTTGTCTGCGCTTTCCTCTATCACTTAGGTTATTGATTCTTTTCTTCCTGCCTGATTCTAGGTCTTCCCTGTATTTTTCTCGTTCCTTCTCTAAATATCTCTCTCTCCTCTCTGGATCAGAATTACATTGAGCACGATAGCGTCGCTGCTTTTCTGCAGCACTTAGTGGTGGATTGGCACCCTGTAAGTATGGCATCCATATTGTGAAACTGAATCTAACTAATCTAATTGTAAAACCTTTAAACCCCGTTACTTGAACCTTTCCTTATATTTTTTTGCTGTTGTGTGGCAATTTTTAAATATTTTCAGGCAGGCATATTTTATTTAGAATATTTTTGACATTTTGCACAGTGCCTGTCTGACAGTTCGATATATGCAATGCGCACTGACGGATAATGTTCTCCAACGTTTCTTAAAAAATAAATGAGTAAATAAATAAAAGCTGAATAAAGCCAACCTGTAACGCATGGAATGAGGAGACAAGCACCACGACGTTTATGGTGAACATAGAACATTTAATGAACGGTTGATGTGTAAGCTCCATGCGGAAAGTAAGCACGATCAGGCAGACACTCACGCAGGCACGAAACTTTAGACAAAGACGAGCACAAGACACTGCGCGAACGCACATTAAATAGGTGATTAACACAGACCCTCGTGATCTCGGGACAAGGCCCAGGTGAGACTACGAACACGCTCACAAACGACCCACACCAACGGAAGTACATACATGGACATAACGACACGCAGACAACATAGCAGCATGCCCACAGGGAAGGGTCCGGAGCTGTGACCATGACAGAACCCTCCACCAGGGGCTCGCTACTCCCGGAGTGTCCCGCGCAGCTGGAAAGCCCCGAACCTACACCGACGGGCAGGTCCGGAGCCGCCGGGATCACGAGCCTCCGAGAGCCGTCTCCCCCGACGGTGGGAACCGCCGCGAGCAGCTCTAGAACACCCTCCCTGGGAAGACATTAAACAATGGCACGTTGACAATCACACATACAGGAACATTAAACACGAATGGCACAAGAGGGAAGAAGGGGTTAGGGAGAAACAATGGGACAGACAAACAGACAGGTACAGGCAGCCACGACAGGGCTCCGGCCGCTTGACAGAAGGCAGCCAGTGGTGCGAACCCTCCCAGGGTAACAGGACCGACAGGAGGCGGAGTCCCTCCGGTCTTTGGGACCGAGTCCCCCGCGGGTGCAGCACTGCTTGGTCTCCCAGGCGTGCCTGCGCCCTCCTGTTTCGCTCTGGACGCTCTCGCTGCTCTTCTGGGCGCTGCCGGAGGGCTGACCTTCTGTCGCTTACCAGCTGCTTTCCGAGGTGTCTCTTCTGGCACTCTGAACCCCCACGTTGGGCCGCGAACCGGACCGGTGCCCACTCGCGTTCCGTGGGACAGCGCCGCCTCGCTCCTCGACGTCTCCATCTTCTCCTCCTGCACAGAGTCACCCCGGTCTAGCGACATGGGCTCTTCCGCGGACCGGAAGAGCCCTCTCCAACTGAACGGTGTTCTTTGTGCGAACCGAGGTGGTGTCTTCCTCTGAGCCCTCGCTGTCGCGCTCGGAGGGGGGAGAGGAAACGGACGGAGGGTAGCTGCCGTCTTCTTCCTCCCCGTAATACTCGGTAGGCTCTGAGTAAACGGACGGAGGGTAGTTGGCTTCTTTCTCCTCCCCGTACCGCTCGGTAGGCTCCGAGCAAACGGATGGGGGGTGGCGTGCATCTTCTTCCTCCCCGTAATACTCGGAGGGAGCCGAGTAAATGGACTGAGTGTCCATCCTCCTCTTCCTCACCGTAGTGCTCCGTAGGTGCAGAGCACAACGAAGACGGGGGGCTGACCTTCTCTTCCCCAGTCGTCTTGGGAGCCGCTGACGCGGAGGGAGAGCAACTGGCTTCGCCCTCTTTCTCCTCCTCCGAGTCTACGGAGGAAGAAGGACTCTCCTCCTCGCCTGACTCCTCGCTCCAAAACTCGAACTCAGGGGGGTCAGGGCAAAGACACCTGTACCCACAATGATGGGCGCACTAGTCTCCTCGTCTGGAAACGCCAGGGGCGGAGCGCTGCGCCTCTTGCTCCATATGCGCTCAGCGGCCAGCCGGAAGCACTCTGCTTAAACTTAGATCATTTAATAAACGGTTGACGTGTAAGCTCCGTGCGGAGAGTAAGCATGATCAGGCAGACACTCACGCAGGCACGAAACTTTAGACAAAGACGAGCACATTAAATAGGTGATTAACCCTGTGTTATCTCGGGACAAGGCACAGGTGAGACTACGAACACGCTCACAAACGACCCACACCCACGGAAGTACATACATAACAACACGCAGACAACGTAGTGGCACGCCCACAGGGAAGGGTCCGGAGCTGTGACCGTGACACAACCTACCATGTTTATTCATTTATCTGAGTGTTTTAGGTTTTTACTTTGAAGAGGAAAAAAGTCCTGATTGAGAACGCAATCCTGTTTAAGGTGCTCTAAAATAAATAAATAAATAAATAAACCCGATTCGACTATTAGTCGACTAAAGGGAAAAGCTGACGAATCAGATTTGACTATGAAAATCCTTAGTTGAATACACCCCTACTAAATAGTATTACATAATTTATGTAATATTTACAATATATTCACAATAATAAATCAATAAACCAGAGGCCTCTACTCACTCCTGTTACATGCATTCAGTCCTGTTACTCTTTATATGAGTAACAGGACTGAAAGTAACAGGACAGAGTTTTTAGCATAGAATTAGCAAAAACATGAAATATAGCTACATAGCGGCTATAGTAATCGCATGAGGACAGTGAGCACATTCTAGTGATTTTCCCAAAATGTGTATTTTAAAAATAAACAAATTACATGTAAGAATTAATTTAGTTAACAGTTTCTTCACATTAAGATTGATCTCCTCAGTCATAGTTACAATATGATCAAATATACAGAAAAAGACAAGGAAAAAACTTACTTTTGGTCTTCCCATGACCTTCAAAAGATCCTGATGCAATTTCCTGTTGAACATGTGATGTGTGGAACTTTCCAAATTTTTCAGATGGGACAGGGCCGGCCCTTCCATTAGGCGACATAGGCAAATGCTAGGGGCGCCGTCTGTCCAGGGGGGGCGCTCGCGTACATGCGTTTTTTTTTTTTTTTTTTTTACAAATGAACAATTAATAAATGTGAAAACAAGCAAAGTCCACATAATCATATTTTCATTGTTTAATAATATTAGTCAAATTAATAATTATTATAATAACAACACACGACACCTTCACCCGTGCGCCCGTTCACCCGTATAGTGAATTAACACTATACCAGTGGCGAACCGTCAGGGACTTCAACGCCTTCTCTGAAGGTTAATTGATCTTAAAAAGGATGCTTTATCTATTATATGTAATATATGTTAATAATGCTTCACCAATAATTTGTATTTTTCCTATAAATCGGCTTTCAAATCCACTTTTCGTACTTGTGCTGGAAAAAAGGAATTTAGTGCTGAAATAAAAAAATCAACCAATCAGAATATTTCACACCGTTGTTTCTAGGTAAAAGAGAGAAAGGCCCTCCCCCAGGACCTTCTGTTTATCTGTCGCATATGCTTGCCTTTTACATTGAGAGCTTTTATTATAGATTGGCAGTTTTATCAACCAATCATATTATCGAATTAGAATTGTGGGGCGCGTGCTCCAATGGCCTCTCATTTTTATTTGAAACAAATCCAAAATGTTGCCAATCTGTAGCTGTTGTGTTTTTCTTTGAAACCAGCTCGCTTGACTCACAACTAACACTCAATCGTCATTGTGGCTTTTTCCCCTCTGTATGATCTTAGTGAAAATCGCCACTGTCATCATACTGCCCAATCCTAGTAAGTGCTATTATTAGCTTAGATCAGCAAGTTTTAAAATAAATATATATTAAAACACACATATGCTCCCCTGTTCAGTGCAGATGCACTTTTAAAATAATAATGTTGCAGTAGGCAAATTGCCCTGATTTGCACTGGTGGTAGTTGTTGTTTTTTATTTTTTTAATTTATTATTAATATTTAAAAGTTGTTCTCTGCACTACGTTATGTAAAATAGTTTTAAAATATTTTTTGTGCAACACCTTTATATTTATTGCTTGTTATATGGTAATATTTAAGTCATTTGCTTTTTATTTGTTTCTTTAATAGTGACACAATCAACCCAATGATTGATAATGCAGGGGGCACCAACCAAAATCTCGCCTAGGGCACCACATTGGTCAGGGCTGGCTCTGAGATGGCGTAATGTGATATGGTAACAGGACTGAGTGAAAACCTACGGACACAACTAAAATGTGTATTTTAACTTAAATATTCAGGATTTCTTATGAAAAATATTTTTTAAGTATAGATGGGATATGGAGTCATACAACAATGCAACAAAAATCATCTCTGTAGAATTTTAATAATTCTACATTATAATTAATTATAATTATTAATAATTTCTGTGACGCTTGCGGCGGCTGATGGACAAGACATGAGTCTGCTGGTTTTCGTCACAGACGTCACTTTATTGAACAGATATTGCGCAGACGGCGCACGTAGAACACTTAGGTTCACACAGAACATGTATGGCTCAGACAACGACGAGCACAGGACACTGCGCGAACGCACATTAAATAGACAAACCTCATAAGTCCCACGTGATTACAAGACGAGCCACAGGTGAGACGGATGATCACAAGACATAACCGCACCCACGGAGATCCACAGACACAGACTAGGAGACGTAAACACACGCCCAAAAGGGAGGGGCCAGGGTCCTCAACGTGACCGACTCCCCCACCAAGGGCACTACCCGTCCCGGGGTGCCAACAGGACCGAGTGCCCCGAACCCATGACGATGGGCGGATCCGACACGCTCAGTCCTGCGCCTGGGAGATGACTGTCCTCGGCGGAGAGTCTGCCACGAACCGCCTAGAACACCCTCCCTGGGAAGACCGGGAAAAACACGTTAGACAAACACAACGAAACGTTTACAAACACACAAACAGGTATACTTACACAAAGAGGCACAAACGGGAAAAGGGGGTTTGGCAAACAGACAACACTGGAACAGACAAACACGAAACAGGCGCCAAGCTACGCGACAGGAGGAGGGCGATCAGGGGAGAGAGGCCGGGAGCTGCGGTAGGCGGTCCTCCTCCTGCCCTTGCTGCAAACCCACCACCGGGTGCAGCGCGGCTGGCAGACGCGCCAGGCGCAGTGCGGCTGGCGGACGCGTCAGGTGCAGCGTGGCTGAAGGACATTCCAGGCAGGCCGCGTGAGAGTCCACTGTCGGTCTCCATCGGCTGTTCCTCCTCTCCCCGGCTCCATTTCATGGACTCTGCCGGGCTCTAACCCCGGGAGTAGTCCATGGTGCTGGCGTCGGTTGTTCTGGAGGATGGGCCCTTCTCAGGAGTCCACCCTCCCCTCGCCGAGAGCCTCCTCTGTGTAGGACCCTTCCTCCTCTGTGTAGGTCTCTTCGTCTACCTTCTCCTCCCTGCCGTAGTCCACGGAGGGAGCGGGGCCCACGGACAGAGGGTAGTCCTCTTCCTCCTCCTCCTTCCCACTGTAGTCCACGGTGCGAGCGGAACACACGGAAGGAGGGTAGTCCTCATCCTCCTCCTCGGAATCCTCCTCCCCAAACTCGCTCTCTGGGGTTGACGCGGTGGCACCTATCACGCAGGCACCCACCCTCAGAGGCGAGAGGGCGCGGGAAGGAGGAGGGTGTCGGAGGAGGGGCATATCCTTACTGCCCCCTCGCGGAGCATCTCCGAACCCTTGAACCCTTTTCAACTTCAAAACGGTGAATTTTGCCAAAAGGTGACAGATTTTCATGCCTGTATTTAACAAAACAGCTGAAAAAAACTACATACCTTGTCCATATGTTATTTACATGTTAATTTCCCTTCATATTAAGGGTTTTGAGTAAAAGTGATCAACTTACCAGGGCCCGTATTTATCAAACTTCTTAGAGTGGAATTTTGGACTTAAGTGCTGAAAAATTCTTAGATTTGCTCATACTCACAGAGTTAAGTGTAAGTGCCAGTTATCAAAACTCTCAAGTATAAGAATCACTCTTACTCTCCCGAAAAGTTAAGACTGCTCCAGAGGACTCATAAGTCGTTAAGAGTTGCCACTAGGGGGCTGAGATGGCACTGAGAAGACAGAGACGCGTGCGAACCTTCATTTTAGGTACACATTTCAATTTTATAGATATATAAATATGCACACAAATATGCACAATACACAAATATGCACAATAATTAGGCATTAATATAAGCATGGGTTAATTTTTTTTTCTTTTTTTCGTGCAAGAGTGTAATATTCATGCTGCGATTTTCATACTTTAATTTTAAGCTTTGACTTCTGCCTTGTCAGTTATTGTATGTCATTTGGGAGTGAGTCCTCTGCCAGACTTCCTTCAGACGCTCACTTTTCCTCCGGCCATTCATGACTGGTGGTGTTTGTAAGCGCTGTCAGAGAGGGAGGGGCAGATGGAGAATCTGCGCTCAAGCCAGCAGGGTCGGGAGCACGAGCTTTAATACTGACAGATGCAATTATTTTATTAGCATCACAGTGTTTGTGTGCAAATCTAAATAAATTTTAAAAACATTGTCTTTGAGATATACTTTAGAATTTCATTAATGCAGGATCCATTCCACAGATCACCACAGTGTCTTCCCCCATGATACGCTGCACCACCTCACAAACTGCGCTAAGAGGCTTGCCCGGTGGTCCTCCGCCTGAATGTGATTCAGTTAGAATGTATGCAGTATCCAAAATAAATCAGAGAAAACATATGAATAACAAAAGAAAGAAGGAAACAAATTTTTTATAAAGATTATTTATTAACTACGTAAATACGCTGTGTTATTTTACAAAAATCATGACTACAACATTATTAAGTTAAATGTGAAGGTATTTCAACATTTTCTGAATTTTATCTTGACATTTCTCAGGAAATATTCTTGAACATGAAATCCGATCCAGTGATTGGTTCTTGCAGGGAGTTTTGAAACGACGTCATCCAGGATCAGCTTTGCGGTACAGCCAGGTGTCATAAATCAGCTCCGAGACTGACACTTACGAATTGCTCCTACACTTCGCTTAAAGTGAGACCGAGAGGCTTGATAACTAACTTTTAGTCTCAGCTTTTAACTAAGAATTATTTTAGACATAAGTCAATTCTTAGCAACATTCTTAGGAGTAATTCTAAGAAGTTTGATAAATACGGGCCCAGGTCTCTTCAATTGTAGCTTTGGCCATAATAAAACACGAGCTTACCGGTACTTAAAATGTGTTTAAATGACCTAAATGGATGACAAACCTGACAAGTATTTTTAGAATAAAAAGGTTTTAATAAAAATCTGTAAAAGCAGCAGAAATGTAGTCAATATGTACACCCCCCCCCCCCCCCCAACCGACACACACACACACACACACACACACACACACACACACACAAAAATGCATTAAATTGTGCATTGAGGAAAGCAAAGTTAATTCAAAGTTGCATTTGCTGAAGTCATGGCAACATTCCTCAGAGATCCATAATTTTAAAGTAAACTCAAAGATACCTGACTAAATATTAAAACACTAAACACATTACAATCGCCTCACATTGCGTTTACTCTGAGCACTGCCGGGCAGAATGTCCTTCCTGTTCCTGCGTTTAGACAAGAGATGAGCACAGTCCCTGGAGCCGTGGTAGGCACACAGGCAGGCCATGCAGAAGTGGAAGAGGCAGTCAGCCCAGCTGCAGCATCCCTCTCCTCTCAGGACATGGCAGCGGGCAGGGTGTTGGCAGCGTGGGCACGGCTTCAAACACTCATCATTGAACAGAGTTTTGGCCACCTGTGAAACAAGCATTTTCTCATTAACATCCTTTTCACCTTCATGTACAATATATAAAATTATAAACATTAAATACAAATTAATATTACTACAAATAAGTCAAATTACATGTACACAAGTCTTACAATAGCATGCATCTCTGAGCATTTACTACTGTTGGATGCAATTGATTTTTAAACTCAATTTAAGTCAATTGGTTAGGTATTAAAAACATAACTGCTGCAAAAGTCCCAAAAAAAAAAAAACCCCAAACAAAACAGCATTATTTCAGCAATCAAAATGTATAAAATATATACATTTCTTTCAGACCTGGAGGAATTCTTGGCATTTGGTTTTTGATTGAGGTGTCTGGTGCTGTAAGGGTGTATAAATGACTTCTGCATTTGGAGTATGTGCACAAGCTCTGGGGGTTTTGGCCTGTGCCTGGACGCTGCTCAAAGCAGATCGACATGCCAGAGTCAGCCTGGTCTCTGCATCTGGAACATGGACCGCGCTGCCCATCTGAAACAAAGAGCAGGTCACCCACCAGCTGCCGGTACGCCCCCTCAATTCAAAGTGAACTGACAAAAGAATTGAGCTCACCTCAAGTCCAAGTCTAATCTCATTCTCATACAATTTTCTCCTGTGCGATGCTTTCTTATCTTGCATGATAATGTCATCCCAAATACCAGATACCTGTCCACATCTGGGGGGTGGGGGGGGGGGGGATTTTTATAAACAGATTCTAAAATAAATAAAAACACAGAATGTTTTCTCCATAACTCACATATAAATGTCATGAGGAGACAGGAGCTTAAGGACAATGGCTAGAATATGTCGGAGGTTCCTCCTGTTGAGTTCATTGAGGATATCCAGCCTACCCAGTCCCATCTTTCTGCCAATAAGGCTTGAGAGGGGCAAGCTGGTCCGTACTGATCCATCTTGGGCCGACAACTGAAGCAACTCTTCAAGGCTGCTGTGTTGTGACAGAATGGATGTGCTGTGTTGGCTCATGGCATGCATCACTTGAAGGGCAGGGGTGAGGGATAGGTCCTGGAACACGATTCTAGCAGCTCCTATTGGAGTGTTCTTCAGGAAAACCTCCTCTTCATCCTCCTTGAAGCCTTGTACCTCCAAACAATGAGCTCTGTGGTCCTCCTCCGACTGGGAACCCCCCTCCTGGAGTGTGGACAGCCTGCGCTGCCGCTCTAGGCGCGAGAGCCTTTTTTCTTTGCTGCAGGGGACTGATGCCAGTACTCCTTCCAAGAAAGAGTCTTCATCTACAGAAGACTCTACAGATTTATCCAGACCCAAAGAGCTAAAGCCACTATCTTCTAAAGAGGAAGTATCCAGCTTAGACACTGGGGTGCAGGATGGTGTACTCAGAACACTCAGACATTCAAACTGATTTCCCGGGAGGTGATTAAGAGGAGTCTGGAAGTTCTCTTTGGCAAAAGGCAAAACATTATCACCTTGGGGTGTTACAGGCATCTCAGAAATAATCAAACCTGATATAATGCTTTCATCCAGCTCTGATACAGAGAGAGGTCTACAAGCCTGTGTAGGACTGGTCACTCTATTCTTCCCATCCTCAAGGGTTGAGGTTATTGCTTGTGAAAACAGGAGACGTCGGTTCTTCCATGACAGAGGCCCTGTCACATTGTTATCTGGAGATTCAAAGCCCACACTGTCCAAATGGTCTTCTGTGTAAACATCCCTGTTGCTCGGTTTTTTAAACCTGCTAGGTTTTCCATCTGTGGCTGATCTGGAAACAAGACGTCTGCGCAGTGAAGGATACTTTTTGGTGAGTTTAGGAGTCTCACACCAACTTGTATGTAATGAGCATTCTTTCTTAAGATTTCTTTTCAGGTTTGGTCTTTCCGAGTTATGCATAGGAGTGTGTGTTGATATTTCAAGTGTATTGTCCAAGAAAGTAGAATGTTTGCTACTGCATTCATTTGCCCCATCACTCTTTGGTGCATGTAACTTATCCATGTGGGCACTATGTGCTCAAAGTGCTTAAACGCACCAATGTGTCTAATCTTCAAGCACCTTACTGACCTATTAAGGAAAAAGAAATTTAAGAAATAGTTTGACAAAAACAAACATAAAATCAAAACCAACGTCTGAAGCTATGTTCATGACAAGAGCTAACCATCATGGTTATCTTTAGGGGAACTAGCTAAATAATATGGGAAATTAAATTTGGTCAGTAAGCATTTAATCAAAATTACCTAATCAATTCGGTTAACAATCCCGAAGAAACAAAACTGTCCGTTTGAGTGTAATTAGAGCAAGCTTATTGGTTACCTTTTTGTTTTACATATATAGGACAATAACTACGATGGCAGTAAATATGTTATCATCATTGCCATGGTTGTGGGTCGCGTGCGTTTCCTTCGTGCATTCTTACAATTAGTTTTAACTAAGATCTCTAGATCGGCTAATTTTTTTTTTTCATGAAACGTTTTCTTTGAGAATCGGATACCTTTGGGAACTTGTTTTTAATCTTTAGTTGGAATAAATTAGGTCAAAATGTTTTCCAAAAGCATCGTAATTAGAGAGAGAGAAGATAGTTTCATACTAGTTCTACTATTTAGCTAGTTAGCTTTGTATTACGATGCTCTTCTGGTAAACGTGGCTAGGGTCGGTAAACTACTGAACTAACAACCACAAGTGTAATTAGCAAACTAAACTACCAGTAACGTAATTAAATTAGAATTTCTTCTCGGAATCGATAAATTAACATACTCATAGAAAATGAGAATATAAGGAGCACTTACACCAGCAAAGACGGTTTGTAACCACATTCCCCCCGAGAGTCAAGGAGCAATCACTCTCATCCAAAGAATATACGATTATCAACTTACGCGAGAACACCACAACGTCAACTGTGAATTTCATTAGGACAATAAACGTTGATCGACAAAAAGTGATTGACTCCTAGTGACCGTCTATCTAGTAATTAGGTTTCAAATCTAGTGCCCGTTTCGCTGATTGGCTGATGATACGTTTCTGCGTTATTTAGATATAAAAGGAACAACGTGATATTTCAACTAGCTTAAAAGTCCCCCCACCTCCACCTCCTTTGTAATGTACATTGATACACCCGTTCAGAGACATAGTACACAGTACATTAAATTGTGCATTGAGGAGAGATCATGTCTACATTTGCTGAAGTCATTGCAACACTGCTCAGAGATCCATAATCTAAAAGTAACAGACTAAATCTTCAAACATTAAACACATTACTATCTAGATTTCCAACTGTAAAAACAGACAGGTGCTTTGGACAGATTCATCATCAGTTGAGCTTCTGAAATAGTAGATGGTGGAATCTGTTTGTATATGGAAAAGCTGATGCTTAAAACATGAGGTTCATGAGGTTCTAAAGTTCAAAGAGTGTAGATCAGTTCTTTTTCTTTGAACTTCCTAATTTGATGTAGAGCTGATTACATCTCTTGCAAGATATATGGTAGACAACCCAATGTATCCTTTTGCACCAGCCTGTTATATAATAGAGTAATCTACAGTGTGTGTGTGTGTGTGCGTGTATATATATATATATATATATATATATATATATATATATATATATATATATATATATATATATATATATATATATAATATTTTATTATATATATATATATATATATATATATATATATACACTGCTCAAAAAAATAAAGGGAACACTTAAACAACACTTCTGTGAAATAAACCTGTTCAGTTAGGAAGCAACATGGATTGTGAATCAATTTCAGCTGCTGTTGTGCAAATGGAATAGACAACAGGTAGAAATGAGAGGCAATTAGCAAGAACCCCCCTATAAAGGAGTGGTTCTGCAGGTGGGGACCACAGACCACTTCTCAGTACCTATGCTTTCTGGCTGATGTTTTGGTCACTTTTGAATGTTGGTGGTCCTTTCACACTCGTAGTAGCATGAGACGGACTCTACAACCCACACAAGTGGCTCAGGTAGTGCAGCTCATCCAGGATGGCACATCAATGCGAGTTGTGGCAAGAAGGTTTGCTGTGTCTGTCAGCGTAGTGTCCAGAGGCTGGAGGCGCTACCAGGAGACAGGCCAGTACACCAGGAGACGTGGAGGAGGCCGTAGGAGGGCAACAACCCAGCAGAAGGACCGCTACCTCCGCCTTTGTGCAAGAAGGAACAGGAGGAGCACTGCCAGTGCCCTGCAAAATGACCTCCAGCAGGCCACAAATGTGCATGTGTCTGCACAAACGGTTAGAAACCGACTCCATGAGGATGGTATGAGGGCCCGACGTCCACAGATGGGGGTTGTGCTCACAGCCCAACACCGTGCAGGACCCTTGGCATTTGCCAGACAACACCAGGATTGGCAAATTCGCCACTGGCGCCTTGTGCTCTTCACAGATGAAAGCAGGTTCACACTGAGCATATGTGACAGAGGTGACAGAGTCTGGAGACGCCGTGGAGAGCAATCTGCTGCCTGCAACATCATTCAGCATGACCGGTTTGGCAGTGGGTCAGTAATGGTGTGGGGTGGCATTTCTTTGGAGGGCCGCACAGCCCTCCATGTGCTCACCAGAGGTAGCCTGACTGCCATTAGGTACCGAGATGAGATCCTCAGACCCCTTGTGAGACCATATGCTGGTGCGGTTGGCCCTGGGTTCCTCCTAATGCAGGACAATGCTAGACCTCATGTGGCTGGAGTGTGTCGGCAGTTCCTGCAAGATGAAGGCATTGAAGCTATGGACTGGCCCACCCGTTCCCCAGACCTGAATCCGATTGAGCACGTCTGGGACATCATGTCTCGCTCCATCCACCAACGTCACGTTGCACCACAGACTGTCCAGGAGTTGGCGGATGCTTTAGTCCAGGTCTGGGAGGAGATCCCTCAGGAGACCATCCACCACCTCATCAGGAGCATGCCCAGGCGTTGTAGGGAGGTCATACAGGCACGTGGAGGCCACACACAATACTGAGCCTCATTTTGACTTGTTTTAAGGACATTACATTAAAGTTGGATCAGCCTGTAGTGTGTTTTTCCACTTTAATTTTGTGTGTGGCTCCAAATCCCGGCCTCCATTGGTTAATAAATTTGATTTCCATTGATGATTTTTGTGTGATTTTGTTGTCAGCACATTCAACTTTGTACAGAACAAAGTATTCAATGAGAATATTTCATTCATTCAGATCTAGGATGTGTTATTTGAGTGTTCCCTTAATTTTTTGAGCAGTGTGTGTATATATATATATATATATATATATATATATATATATATATATATATATATATATATATATATACATATATACACACATAAACTAAGGAGCTGTATTTAAATCTGGCATCCTGTTTATGTCCAAAAACAACTATAAACAATTTCTAATTTTTCACCAGGACGTTCCTTTAGAGCAGCGGTCACCAACCACCGGGCTACCCCCCCAATAATTGAAGGACAACTTTGTTTTTATGTAAGGACCAAATGAAAACAATTTAGTATAATACAGTGCAATAGTGATGAAAATAATTGGGATTAGGTGGACCATACAGAGAAAAGAGGAGGAGAGAAAGTAAAAAGGGAAAAGACAGAAGGGCAGAAAGAACACAGCTCAAATGACCACTGCAATGGTTCACCAACTGCTGCTCCTGAAAGAAGAGTAGAAAGTGAACCTGAGACATACAACACTTGGAAAACTACACAAATGACTGTGATGTATGTGTGAGTGTGTGTGTGTTTATGTAAGTGTATGTGTGAGTGTATCTGAGACATACAGCACTTGGAGAAACTACACACATGACTGTGATGTATGTGTGAGTGTGTGTGTTTATGTAAGTGTATGTGTGAGTGTATCTGAGACATACAGCACTTGGAGAAACTACACACATGACTGTGATGTATGTGTGAGTGTGTGTGTGTTTATGTAAGTGTATGTGTGAGTGTATCTGAGACATACAGCACTTGGGGAAACTACACACATGACTGTGATGTATGTGTGAGTGTGTGTGTTTATGTAAGTGTATGTGTGAGTGTATCTGAGACATACAGCACTTGGAGAAACTACACACATGACTGTGATGTATGTGTGAGTGTGTGTGTTTATGTAAGTGTATGTGTGAGTGTACCTGAGACATACAGCACTTGGAGAAACTACACACATGACTGTGATGTATGTGTGAGTGTGTGTGTTTATGTAAGTGTATGTGTGAGTGTATCTGAGACATACAGCACTTGGAGAAACTACACACATGACTGTGATGTATGTGTATGTGTGAGTGTGTGTGTTTATGTAAGTGTATGTGTGAGTGTATCTGAGACATGCAGCACTTGGAGAAACTACACACATGACTGTGATGTATGTGTGAGTGTGTGTGTTTATGTAAGTGTATGTGTGAGTGTATCTGAGACATACAGCACTTGGAGAAACTACACACATGACTGTGATGTATGTGTATGTGTGAGTGTGTGTGTTTATGTAAGTGTATGTGTGAGTGTATCTGAGACATACAGCACTTGGAGAAACTACACACATGACTGTGATGTATGTGTGAGTGTGTGTGTTTATGTAAGTGTATGTGTGAGTGTATCTGAGACATACAGCACTTGGAGAAACTACACACATGACTGTGATGTATGTGTGAGTGTGTGTGTTTATGTAAGTGTATGTGTGAGTGTATCTGAGACATACAGCACATGGAGAAACTACACACATGACTGTGATGTATGTGTGAGTGTGTGTGTTTATGTAAGTGTATGTGTGAGTGTATCTGAGACATACAGCACTTGGAGAAACTACACACATGACTGTGATGTATGTGTGAGTGTGTGTGTTTATGTAAGTGTATGTGTGAGTGTACCTGAGACATACAGCACTTGGAGAAACTACACACATGACTGTGATGTATGTGTGAGTGTGTGTGTGTTTATGTATGTGTATGTGTGAGTGTGTGTGTTTATGTAAGTGTATGTGTGAGTGTACCTGAGACATACAGCACTTGGAGAAACTACACACATTTTTGATTTTGATTTTGATTTAATTTTTTCCAAGCCAAGCCAACAATTACAATCCAATATTACAATTATATATAAATATTCATATTTTTACAGTTACACATATGCATACATTACGCATACATCAACATACATACAACAACTTGGAAAGGAGTGGGATGAAGCCATGCTTATTAATTCCCACCCCCCGTCCATCCCAAATCAGAATCCATCTTTTTGCTGCCATCCACAACCCACAACACTATCACCCACACAACATTATAGATACATAGTATCCCAGATTTATTCCATATTACATATGTCCATTTCACATTACTATGTAGGTAGTTATATCAATATGAATTACTCTACTAACAATAACAACATTAACCATGATAACAACAACAATGGTTATCATCACTATTACTATTAACCATCACCCTCATCACTACTATCGTCATAATCAATATTTATTACAATTATTATTTTTACTGTTATTATTATTATTATTATTATTTTTAATCCAACAATGACTGCCTAACTGGCTGCCATGTATTGCAACCAAACTGTTTCTTTATATTTTGATTTAAAGTAATGAATATTTGGACATTGCTTTAGTTGTTGCCCCAGTTGGTTCCAAAGCTTAACCCCACACACAGACACACACAAACTTTTCCTCTTTGTTCTTATTGGCTGAATCTTAAAGTTGCCACTACCCCTCAAGTTATATGCCCTTTCTCTCTGTGTGAAAAGCTTTTGAATATTAGTAGGCAAACTATTTTTATTTGCTTTATATAGAAGCTGTGCTGTATAGAAATCCACCAGATCAGGTAGTTTTAGTAATTTAGACTGTAGGAACAACTTATGAGTGTGATCATAAAATCCTACTTTATGAATAACTCTCATAGCACGTTTCTGGATTAAGAAGAGGGGATATAGAGAACTTTTATAGTTATTGCCCCAAATTTCTATACAGTAAATTAAGTATGGCAATACTAATGAACAATACAATAAATACAATGCATTGTAATTCAGGAAGTATTTGACCTTATTGATAACTGAAACACTTTTAGAAACTTTACTTTGTATGTGTTTGATGTGTGGTTTCCAGCTTAGTTTACTGTCTATGGTTATTCCTAAAAATTTGACTTCTGACACAGTAGCAATACTAACACCATCTATATTTATAACCTGATCTAAATTTTCCTTATTGTACCCGAAGAATACAGCTTTGGTTTTATTTAAATTTAAAGAAAGTTTATTAATATCCATCCATACCTTTAATTTATTTAATTCACTGTTAACACTTTGTATTAGGTCAACATAATTATCACTAGAATAAAATACATTGGTATCATCTGCAAATAAAATTAGTTTTAATGACTTTGAAACTTCAAATATATCATTTATATACAAAATAAACAGCTTAGGACCCAATACCGACCCCTGTGGAACCCCACAAGCAACGTCCAAATATCCTGACTCAATTTCATCCATCTTCACAAACTGTTGTCTCTTTGTCAAATAGCTTTGAATCCAATTTAAGGCCACTCCCCTGATGCCATACCTTGTCAGTTTATTTAGTAAAATTTCATGATCCAGTGTATCAAAGGCTTTTTTCAAATCAATAAATATTCCAGCTTCATATTTTTTCTTGTCTAGTTTATTTGTGATCTCTTCTACTGCATCAATTATAGCCATAGATGTTGATCTCTTCGACCTAAAGCCATACTGACTTTCATTAATTATATTATGTTTATCTAAAAACTTCTCTAATCTATTGTTGAACAGTTTCTCCAATATTTTTGAAAACTGAGGAAGTAGAGAGACCGGTCTGTAATTAGTGAAGATGTGCTTGTCGCCGTTTTTATAAAGTGGTATTACTTTTGCAATTTTCATTTTATTTGGAAATGTTCCTGTTTTGAAAGATAGGTTACATATATATATGTTAATGGTTTAGAAATACTATTTACAACTTTTTTAATTACAGTCATATCTATGTCATAGCAATCGGTAGATGATTTATTTTTACACTTATTAACTGTATCGACTAGTTCAGCCTCGGTTACTCCAGTCAGAAACATTGTACTTAGTTTGCTTCCTATTGATAAATTATCTCTTTGGTTTACTTTGCATTTCGGAATTTTAGCAGCCAAGTTTGGCCCAACATTTACAAAAAATTTATTAAATTTATTTACAACATCATCCATATTATAATTCTCATTGGTCTCACTGTCAGTAAAATAATCTGGATATGATTTCTTAATTTTATACCCCTTAATAACTGTGTTCAGTATTCCCCAAACCTTTTTAGTGTTATTCTTATTATCCACTAATAAATTGCTATAATATATTTTTTTACTAGTTCTCATAATATCAGTGAGTTTATTTTTATAAATTTTATATCTCTGCTCCGACTCCCTAGTCCTTAACCTGATAAACTGTTTATATAAAGTATTCTTCTTCTTACAGGCATACAGGCATATGTGTGAGTGTGTGTGTTTATGTAAGTGTATGTGTGAGTGTACCTGAGACATACAGCACTTGGAGAAACTACACAAATGACTGTGATGTGTGAGTGTGTGTGAGTGTGTGTGTTTATGTACGAGTAGAAAGTGTATCTGAGACATACAGCACTTGGAGAAACTACACACATGACTGTGATGTATGTGTATGTGTGAGTGTATGTGTGAGTTTATGTAAGTGTATGTGTGAGTGTATGTGTAAGTGTGAGTGTGTATGTGTTTATGTAAGTGTATGTGTGAGTGTACCTGAGACATACAGCACTTGGAGAAACTACACACATGATTGTGATGTATGTGTATGTGTGAGTGTGTGTATGTGTGAGTATGTATGTGTGAGTTTATGTAAGTGTATGTGTGAGTGTATGTGTGAGGATGTGTGTTTATGTAAGTGTATATGTGTGTGTGTGTGTGTGAGTGTGTGTGTTTTTGTAAGTGTATGTGTGAGTGTACCTGAGACATACAGCACTTGGAGAAACTACACACATGACTGTGATGTATGTGTGAGTGTGTGTGTTTATGTAAGTGTATGTGTGAGTGTATCTGAGACATACAGCACTTGGAGAA
The DNA here is from genome assembly GCF_052324685.1 of Brachyhypopomus gauderio. Lineage (NCBI taxonomy): Eukaryota > Metazoa > Chordata > Actinopteri > Gymnotiformes > Hypopomidae > Brachyhypopomus > Brachyhypopomus gauderio. The sequence continues at coordinate 8,052,210 of NC_135223.1, forward strand.
ACTACACACATGATTGTGATGTATGTGTATGTGTGAGTGTGTGTGTTTTTGTAAGTGTATGTGTGAGTGTATGTGTGAAGATGTGTGTTTATGTAAGTGTATATGTGTGTATACAGTTGTGATCAAATTTATTCAACCCCAAATGCTGCGAAGGGTTTTATGGAATTCAGTGCACATTTGTAATTGTGTTCATAATGAAATCTTACAAGGACTTGTTAAAGAACTAAATGCAACTAAGATAGCATCATTTTTTTTTTGTCATAAAGTATTAAATGGCCTTTTTGTGATTTCTTCATTGACACAATTATTCAACCCCTTTACGACTACCACTCCTAAGAACAGAGGTTCATTCCAGTGTTTTCCATCAGGTATTGAAAACATCTGTGGATGTCAACGAGCAGCAATCAAGCATGATAAGCACCAATTAGGCAGATTGTGATACTCAGCTCCTTCTAGACATCTACTGGTGTGTTTCCAAGCATGGTGAAGGCAAGAGAATGTTCCCAGAAGACAAGAGAAGAGGTTATTGCTCTTCACAAGAATGGCAATGGATATAAAAAGATTGCGAAGTTGTTAAATATTCCAAGAGACACTATCGGAAGTATCATTCGCAAGTTCAAGTTAAAGGGCACAGTGGAAACGTTACCTGGTCGTGGCAGAAAGAAGATCCTGACCGCGACTGCTGTGCGCTACCTGAAGCGTAATGTGGAGAAAAATCCCCGCGTGACTGCTAAGGAACTGAAAAAAGACCTGTCAGATGTGGGCACTGAAGTTTCAGCTCAGACAATAAGGCGCGCACTGCATAACGAAGACCTCCATGCCAGAACGCCCAGACGCACCCCCTTGCTGACTCCAAAGAACAAGAAAAGTCGACTGCAGTATGCCAAAAGTCATGTGGACAAGCCACAAAGGTTTTGGAACAGTGTACTGTGGTCAGATGAAACTAAATTAGAACTGTTTGGGACAATGGACCAGCGCTATGTTTGGAGAAGGAAGAACCAGGCTTATGAACAAAAGAACACCTTGCCTACTGTGAAGCATGGCGGGGGGTCAATTATGCTTTGGGGCTGTTTTGCTTCTAATGGTACAGGAAAGCTTCAACGTGTGCAGGGTACCATGAATTCCCTTCAGTACCAGGAGATCTTGGAGGAAAATGTGATGGAGTCAGTCACAAACCTGCGGCTTGGGAGACGTTGGACCTTCCAACAGGACAATGATCCGAAGCACACATCCAAGTCCACTAGAGCATGGTTGAACATGAAAGGCTGGAACATTCTAGAGTGGCCATCGCAATCACCAGACTTAAATCCAATTGAGAACCTCTGGTGGGACCTAAAGAAGGCAGTTGCAGTGCGCAAGCCTAAGAATGTGACTGAACTGGAGGCTTTTGCCCATGAAGAATGGGCTAAGATACCCATAGGTCGCTGCAAGACACTTGTGTCAAGCTATGCTTCACGCTTGAAAGCTGTCATAACTGGAAAAGGATGTTGTACTAAGTACTAAAAAATAATGTCACTAGGGGGTTGAATAAAACTGATAATGATGTGAGCACAGTAAAGACATTTGTGGTTATTCCATCATAAATATTATGTTATGTTTGTCTAATTTATAAGTGCCTCTTTGATATAATTGTAAATAAGATGACTGAAATGATCAAAATCAATGTCAAACTGGCCAAAACACTTTATTTCAGTGGGGGTTGAATAAATTTGATCACAACTGTATGTGTGTGTGTATGAGTGTGTTTGTTTTTGTAAGTGTATGTGTGAGTGTGTGTGTTTATGTAAGTGCAACAGAGGATAAATGCATGGAATGCACTAATAGCAAGGCTAGAAAGCTGTGATAACATTCCCCCATAGGCCAGAGGCAGGCAGAGAAAAACCAGGGAATCCAACCCAAAAAAGTACGCCCGCCCGCCCATCCACAGACCCTCCAGGAGCAGTGGAGTCCCAGGGCCGCACTTCCCAGTGAACCCCCGCATGCCCACCCCAGCTGCTGGGAGAGGAAGACCCCGGACAGCACCTTCCCAACCACAAGGGAACCAGAGAAAACAGAGCCACCCCCCAGGATGCCTCAACACAGCTCTGGTGATGATAGGAGACTCACAGCTCTGACACGTGAATGTAGCGACCCCTGTAGAGACACCAGCGGCCATAGTCAAGTGTATCCCGGGGGCTAGAGCGCCTGACATCAGGGCTAATCTAAAGGTGCTGGCTAAACGTAAATATTCTAAGATAGTTATACACGTCGGCACCAATGATGTGGGATTGAGACAGTCTGATATCACCAAGGATAATGTTAAAGAGGTGTGTGAGTTAGCGGGGACGATGTCAGATGCCGTAATATGCTCTGGTCCCATTCCAGTTCGGCGTGGCGACGAAACCTACAGCAGGTTATGGGCGCTACACCGCTGGATGTCTAAATGGTGCTCAGAAGAGAAGGTAGGGGACGGCACCCATCAAAGTGACAGGTTGACCTCTAGTTGACCCCCCCCACCTCACCCCACCATGTGACGTCATCATATCAATCAACGTCAAGACGATCAAAGTGTATTAAGCAATGCTTTGATATTTTGCTTTGATAAGGTTAATGAAAACTTTATTTTGATCTTCTTTGATACTGGCTCTCCAGAGCTGTATAACCCTAGCCACCTGCGACACACACACACACACACACACACACACACCCCTAGTCACGACATACTGACATACTGATGCGCTCGCACATGACCTTGACTCACGCTGTAGGGAAACCTCCCGTCCACTACCCGCGACACACACACACACACACACAAACACCCCCTAGTCACACACACCCCTAGTCACACAGAAGAGCGCGCGCACAAATATGTCTACTTTGGATAACTTCAAAGTAGCGCGTACTTCAAACAATTAACAAACTCTGATGAACCAATGAAGAATCATTCTCAACCGAGTTAAACCACACTGTATAAACAATAAAATTACCTCTTTTGAAACATAATGTAGAGAACCTTGTTAAACTATCAAGTTTATAATGACAATCTTAAAACAATGTAAATATATGTAAAAGATTAATACATTGTTTTATTCACTGCTTCACTGTTTTTTCTGAAAACATGGAACTCCAGATGTCAGTCTCTCTATATCAAAGAAACTGCCATAACTTTTTATCAAATGTTGGAATATCTCCTCAGCAATCACCTGACTCTTTTAAAACATATCCTTTCAAAAGTCTGCAGGAGCCTATGATACATGTTGGGTCATAGTGCTTAATATCCATTATGTGAAGCTCCACTGTGTAGCAGAGTTTCAGGGAACTTTCTGAAGACTTAGAAAAGGCCTTCAACAGTACATGTGGGTTTAACAATAAATGTGACAAACCCAGAGAAAGTTGCAAAAACACTGGACCGAGGCATGAATTGTGCACCAGTTTAACACCAAGTTTAATCTATGCATAGCAGTTCACAAACATTGCTTCTGTGGCAATTTCTTTAACTTTATCTTAAAGTCCTTTAGCAGAAGCCATGACAGCAGTCACACTGTACATCACATTTTTTTACATCACAAAGTGCTGCATCTGTTATTTTAAATCACCAAAGACAGATTGGGCATTTTGTCGTTCTGAAATATAAAACAACCACAAATCATTACTAAGTTTGCCCTGTGGTATTTATATAACAAATTATCACAGACTGTTGTGCATGACATGAAATGTCGGTTGTCTCATCTACTCGCCAGTCAAAAATGTGAGCAGATGGAACGTCATCTTTGATTTCATTAAGGCCAGAGGCTGTAATAGCAGAGCCTACATTTGTAAATAACTCTGAATGTAATTGGACATCCCAGAAAACAGAGGATGACTGGAGTGGTTAAGACATCATCGTACATGGATATTCTCTGTAATTGCCCTTGTTAGTAGATTCTGCCCTCATTACAGCCTCTAAAAGTGAGCTGTTTACAGTCGACCAGTGAAGGACATCGAGATCTGGATAGCCGCTATTTTGTGCTGTTAAATTTGTTATCTTTTGGTCCCTTAATATGTAGCCCATCATCAATCACACGTGCTACTGTGACTCTACATAGGAAACCTGACCATGAACATGAGCTCACGTTCCTTTTATATTGAGTTTTGTATGTCTAGTCAAAATTACCCAAACTCTCCAAACACACCTTTCACCAAACAATATGTAACTGAGAGGATTGCAGCCAAACATTCTCTTAGTTTAAGGCAAGACACTACAGGTGAATAGGGTAAAAATGTTATCTAGCAATCACTATGAAACTTACCACAATGATTATTAACATTAAGAGAATTACAAGTTTTCTGAAATATTATGTTTAAATATGCAACTTAGGCGTTATCTAATTAAATATATGTTAATGTGCATATATTTCAAAAACAGAAATCTGAACAATGCATAAAGTCAGGTTCAAAATTCTTGTTTTGAATTTTGAGATTCTGAATATCTTTTTATTAATTTATAAATCAGAAAATACTGTCATAAGTAAAAAATATATATATATCAACTTTCGTCACGTTTTTTAGGCATAAATTGTTAGATAATTCAGGCTATAATTGATATATTGGAAAGTTTAGAGCGCCGCGCCCACTCATTATTGAGGGATAGAGAGACAGGGTCAGTAGTAGGGAGACACTACTATATATATATATATATATATATATATATATATAATATCTGTATGTGTATATATACTGTGTATATATATATATATATATATATATATATATATATATATGTGTGTGTGTGTGTGTGTGTGTGTGTGTGTGTGTGTGTGTGTGTGTGTGTGTGTGTGTGTGTGTGTGTGTATACTGTATATGAATCTATGCATGGCACGTAGTGTATATGACGGTGTTTATTGTCATATGGACAATATTAATTCCAGCAATAATATGATTACAAAGCCACATAGTGGCTTTTAAATAGTCCACCATAAGACCACCAAACAAGTTGTTTTACGCGAAGTGCATCCTAAAGAACAACCTACAACTCTAACGTGGGTATTTCTTCCTCTTACCTATTTGTGGTCTTTAGTTTTAATCTAAGAATTTCAATAGCTTAAAAAAAACAGTGCGCAGTGCTCTGGAACCTTTAAGACCGCCACTTGCGTCCGTGTTAACCGTGTTAAGGTAATTTGTACATGGTGCCTTAGACGTTGCAGAGGCGACAGCAGTACATTTTAAATAACATGTTATCTACAATTTAAACTGCTGTATGTTTTCGTAGTCCGGCCCGGATTTTCTGGGACAAGTTGTTTTTTTCTGATCTCCGCTGCATACCGTCAACCCGCCCAGTCCGCGGCCCGGTCTATAACTCGTTCATGTGTTTACAGGATCAGTCCGCGGCCCGGTCTAACTCGTTCATGTGTTTACAGGATCAGTCCGCGGCCGCGCTGAGCAGGTTAGTCTGACTGGAGCGGGGGAGGTAATAACACCGTTAAACAGCAGCGTGACTACGGGCCGGGGCCGCAGTGCGCGGCAGTGGCTCCTCCACGGGCTGAGTTAAACCACCGGCGGCCCACCGGCCCACTAACCCATCGGCCCACCGGGGAAATCCCCGGTAGCAATGTATGCCAGTCCGCCCCTGTTATTGACTACAAACGGGCACTCGCTAAAACACGCTCAGCATACCTAGCCTCACTGATAGAGAAAAATAAAAACAATCCTAGATTTCCTTTTAATACTATTTCCAAACTTACAAAAAATCAAGCAGGCGCAGAACCTCAGATTCCAGTAAACCTCACTAGTAATGTATTTATAGATTTTTTTGATAATAAAATAGAGAACATTAGACAAAATATAAAACCTTTTATTAGCAATACAACTGGTATGTCATCTGGTTTGGTTAATATCGGGCTAAGAGCTTTCAGTCGCTCAGCTCCCCGTCTCTGGAACTCTCTTCCACCGGACATCCCAAATATTGATTCCTTGGACGTTTTTAAATCACGCCTCAAATCACACCTGTTTAGGACTGCATATAGTTTCTAATCTGCTCCCTGCTTTTTGCAGTTTGTTTGTTGTTGTTTATGTTCTTTGCTTTGATTTTATTATTTTATGTATGGTGACCTTGAGAGTGAAAGGCGCCTATAAATAAAATGTATTATTATTATTATTATTATGTCACGTCCAGCCCCTCCCTCCTCCCTGGTCCCGCCTAGCATCCCCGTTCCATGGTTTCTCCCTCTGTCTGCCACGCCCCTTTCCTCATTGTTCCCACCTGCATCTCGTTTCACCGTCTTCTTTTCTTTCTTTCTTTATTTATTTATACAGGAAAGTGTTAAAAGACCAAAGTTTATTTAACAAAATCTGATGATTCACTGTATCAAAGGCTTTACAAAAGTCTATAAAAATCGCACCAGTAATTTGTCCTTTGTTAAGAGAAGTTCGTACTTGTTCTGTAAAAAATAATAATGCATCCATAGTTGATCTACCAGAACGAAATCCATATTGTGAATCACTCAGAAGGTTATTTTTTTCAAGATAACAACTTAACTGATTATAAAGAGTTTTTTCCAATAATTTAGACATTACTGGAAGATCGGTCTATAGTTTGACATAAGCGTTGGATCCTCAGATTTAAAAATAGGAGTAATTAAAGCAGTTTTCCAGACTGATGGAAAAATTGAAAGCCTGATACAGAGATTGATCAGATGATGGTAAAGAGGAATAAAACAATTAGCATGAACCTTCAAAAAATCTGTAGATAGGCCATAGATGTCGCATGAATGTGATCTTTTTAGAGAGTTTAAAATATTGCACAACTCGTTCTGTGTAATCTCTGAAAAGTTAAAGTGAGAAGAAACAAAAGGTGATAAAGAAATACTAGTAGTAGTAGGAGTAGATATGGCTTCAAATTCAGATGCTAGCTCTTTAACAGATCTAACAAAATATTGGTTAAACGAATTTGCTATCTTTTCAGAATCAGTAATTAAAACACCCTCCAATGAGATATAGATATTGTTCCTATATTTCTTACTATTTTCACCTGTATTAACTTTAAGTGTGTTCCATAATGTTTTAGGTTTAGAAGCACTTTGCAAAATTTGTTCTTTGAAATAATTAGATTTAGCGTTCCGTAGTTCAGCAGTACACTTATTTCGAATAACCCTAAAATGTGCTTTACTCTGAGATGTTTTTAACTGCCTACACGTTTTGAGAGAGTTAGCCTTCTGTTTCAGTAATTGTAAGATTTCATTGTTTATCCAAGGTAACCTGTTTTGCCGAAACAGAACTTTCTGAGTAGTAGTGTACTTTTTACGTATGTCCTCCATTCTATTGTGAAACTGAAATAGTATTTGTTCTGGATTTTCTAGAAGTAATTCATTGCTCCAATCAATATTTTCAATTTCCTCATTAAATTGTAACTGTTTAGATTTTGGAACTTTCATAATAGAACGATAATCATGACTAAGGGAAGTTTTCACTTTTTTACGTACAGCATAAACAAGTGAGTGATCAGATATAGAAGTATGAATTACTCCAGAAGAAGATAACTTGGAAGGCTGATTTGTAAAAATAAGATCAAGAACTGTTTTACTAGTATTACCAACTCTAGTTGGCTCTTTAATTAACTGATGGAGTCCCAGTTTTAAAGCAGTGTTTTTTAATGATTTTGACGAGTTATCATTCCAATTCATATTTAAATCTCCCATTATAACAAGTTCTTTTGATTTCACTGATTTTATAGCATCCATAAGCTGTGATAAATAAATACTTGTACTAACATTAGGGGGTTTATAAGTAACAATAACTGTAATTGCATGTTGTGTTGAGAGATGTATAACCAATTGCAATGTCTCAGTCAAAGTTTCAGTTCGTATAATTGAATGTGCATACTTCTGACTTACATAAAAAGCAACACCACCTCCTGTTTTATCACATCGGTTTTTCCGATACAGCTTATAATTTTCTATTGAGAGGAAGGAATCGGGAATTACAGATGTTAGCCATGATTCAGAAATTGCCAATACTTGTGCTTTTGTCTGCATAATCATTAATTTTATTTCATCTAATTTAGAAGCAAGACTCCGTGTATTCAGATGACAAAGTTTAAAACCTTTCATTCTACCAAGCTGAGATGGAGTAGTAGGTATTTTAAAACAATAGCGTACTTTTCCCTGTTTTCCAGATTTGACCATCGCGGTCGTTGGACGGAAGGATAAAGAGGAACGTTCACAGGAAAATATGGAAGTGTCTGGGTTTTTATAATTTGAAAAGGGAGTTGACAATCTAGGCATTTCTGGTTCCAGGAAAAATGTAGGAATAGTGGAGTGATTAATAGAAAAACTAGGAAACCTAGGCATTACTGGAAAATGACACTGTGGTATTCTATTTATATTAAAACCAGAATTATTGTTTCGTATCCCAAGCTGTTCATACAATCCAGACAAGTATAAAAAAGCAGATATAGAAGCATTTGGGACAGGTCCAGGATTAAGTTCAACATTTCCAACAAATAAAAGCATAAGTATTAAAAGTTTAGATGGGAATAGATATTCAGACCTGTTTTTTGCAGAGTTTTTTGAACTTGATTTAAATGTGTCCGTCGTCTACGTGGAGAGTATAGTAACACGCGCAGACATGGAAAGTCTGTTTGCCTTAAGAACTGATAGTTGACTAGAGTTCAACATACGAGCTCGTGCACATTGTTCCAAATCAGTCCATATCACAGAGTATTCCAGTTGTAGTTGTAGTGGCCGACTGGGCCATGCTTTTGTTCCAAGTCTCCATAAGCCATGTGGCCATCCGAGCATGCACGCAAGCCGCAACCAGAACCGGAGGGAAGCTCCAGAGGTAGAGCGAATTGTCTTGGCAAAGCGGTCCCAAAATCCTGCTGACCAAGACGGTCCAGCTGCGCAGACACCTCGCGCCGAGATTGTAGACGACAGCCGACAAACAGCACAGCACACAGTGCCCCGGCACATAGGAGACCAAAAGCCGAAGCAAAACCACCCAGTAGAAACACCAGACGATTTCCACCAGCTCTTGGCAAAAAACCGGTAGAGATATTAAAATTGTGCTTTACCGCTCCGTTTGTCTGTCTCGGACGCCATAGCCCGGTCTGCTTAGGAAACACGGCTTTGTTTGTTTCACAGACTAAGTTTCTCAAACGCAGAAAAAGTAATATGTAGAGATATGGCTTAAAGAAAACTCCAATTGCAGCTACTCCAGCAATAATCAGACCTGCAGACACCTGTATTAGCCGGAGTAAGATGTTAGTAAGCTGCTGAAGTTCACGGCCACACACGGCCGCCGCCATTGTCCCCCAGCCTCGTCTTAATTTCTGTGTATATATTCCCCCGTCAGTTTTACTCCCCTGTGTCAGTCATTGTGTTTCCTATATTTCCTGTTCTTCCCTGTGCCAAGTTCTGCTCTGCGTTCAGTAGTCTATACCTTCCCTTCGCTTCTGTCGTGTGCTAGTCTGGTCTGGTTTGTTCAGTTTAGTCTTCCTTGTTCTAGTTTTGTTTTCTTGGTTTATATATTTAGTTTCCTTTTGTGCGTTTTCCCCTTTACATATCGTTCCCCTGCCTGATTCCCGTTTACGTTTCCTCTGTTGTATATTCCTCCCCGTCGATCTTTTCATGTGTTTAAAGTTTGCGTGCATGTAGTCTTTGTTCGATAGGTTTTCAGTCCAGTTTCTCTTTGGGAGATAAACATCTCTGGTTTTAATACATTTGCGCATTAATCGGTTTGTTACGGTGTTGCAGCTCTGTCTATTTTGTATTTTATGCCTGTGTGTCCTTATGTTCGTGCGACATTCAGGTCCTGTTTAGATTGTGTTCGTACTTTGTATTTCTATTTATCGTAGAGATCTGTCTTGACTTGTTGATATTCTGTTTCTGTTAGTTAAGTCTTTCTCTGTTCCGGTATTCGTATGTTCTCATTAGTTTCCTTACTTCTTTACCTACCTAGGGAGAGGACGCTGGCGCTGGTTGTTCGCCGATTCTCCTATCGATCGATCGATTAAGTATAGTGTTTAAATTTAATTTATTTTCTACTTAAGTTTTCTTGTTTTATATTGTGTGTTTTGAGTTCAGCAGATACTGTTTTAGTGGACCTTTTTAAATTCACGATGTCACGTATGGCCTCACCCCCTCCCTTAGCTGTCACTCCGGGTTCCCTCATGTCTGTGCTCCTTGCCTGTTTATCCCGCCCTGCTCGTTGTCTCCGTGATTCCTCGTATGTTACCACGCCCCTGTGTTATCATTCCCACCTGTTCCTTGTTTCAGTCCTGTGTATTTAAGCCCCTGAGTCTCCCTTGTCTTTCGTCGGGTATTTTGACTGTTTGACTGTTTACTGTTTGATCGTTATACTTGGCCGTTGTGTGTTCCTGTTCTTTTACTCCTTTGCCTGTTACTCGTGATTCCTTCTGTTATGCCTGTCTATGCCTGTTTTACGGACTGCCCTCCCATTATGAACCCAGACTGGCTTAGCGACGATGATGATGGTATGCCCTTGAATAAATCTCGCTCTTCTCAGCAATTGTGTCCGTCCTCTCGCTCCGCAGCGCGAGCTGCGTTACATAATACCCGACCTACCAATGACACAGCGAGAGAGCGAGACTCTGGTGAGTTCGAACACTGTAATGAGATGTTGGCTGGTTTAATCCGGTTCGACTCTCCGGTATTTCAGTACGAACAAACCAGAGACAGGAATACCCCTGGTGCTGTGGGAACAAGGAAGTCTCGTCGCAGACCGAAGAAAGCACAGTCTCTCTCGACTGGCTTTCGCGATGAGACTCCTATTGAGCGCTGTGAGTCTACCCAGCTTGGCGAACACCACAGGGAGGAGCAACCTGTGGTGCAAGCAGCGGGCAGACGGAACGAGCGCACAGACGAGCGTTGGCTTAACCCTCGGTTGGCTCTCGATAGCTACTGCGAGCTCCCGACGCCTCAGAGGAGGCGGAGCCATCGTAGAGAGAGCTACCGAGGGGCTTGTGTGTCTGTGTGTTCTTCCAGGCTCGACCCGGACCCCGTGGAAGAGGACCTCCCTCCGCCGATCCCGGAAGCCACTCCCCGAGGGCTCCCCAAACATTTTTTGGGGGGACGCAGTAGCCACTCACCCCAGGAGTGGCCGGCTCGGACCCGGGATGACGTCAGCATAGCGGACATGCCCCCCCGATGACGTCAGCATGGCGGACACGCCCCGCGATGACGTCAGGGTGGCGGTCACGCCCCCCGAGGACGTCAGGGTGGCGGTCACGCCCCCTGAGCGCATCTCCTCACCTCGGCAGCCTGTCCCAGTGACCCGGAGGAGGTCTACCATGGTTCCCGTCCCCGCGACCCAGGAGGGGTCGTCCACGCCTGCGCCTGTTCCCGCGACCCAGGAGGGGTCGTCCACGCCAGCTCCCGTCCCCGCGACCCAGGAGGGGTCGTCCACGCCGGCTCCCGTCCCCGCGACCCAGGAGAGGTCGTCCACGCCGGCTTCCGTTCCCGCTGCCCGCCAGCGGACGCCGCCTGTTCCCGCTGCCCGCCAGCGGACGCCACCTGTTACCCCAGAGACTGTGCTGCCCACATGTGGGCCTGGACTCAATGTGTTGTCTGTTCCGCCCTGTGTTCCTGCCTCTTATGTTTCCCTGCCCATGTTCCCCATGCTCCCCGGTCCTGTCCCTGGTTTTGTTTTGGTTCCAGTCCCCGTGGTTGTGTCTGTCAAGGTCTGTATTCCTGTTCCTGTGTCTGTTTCCGGTGGTGTCATCTCTGTCCCTGTCCCCATGTCTGTTCCCCAAGTTGTGACCCACCTTGTGCCTGTGCCTGTCTCTGTTGTTCATGGTGTCTTTGCCTCTGTGTTTGCCTCCGCCCTGTTCCCTGGCCCCGCTCCCATGTCTGCTCCCGGTCCTGTCCCGTCCAGCCCTGCTCCCGTGCCTCGCCCGGTCCCTGCCTATGTTGCCATGCCCCGGCCCAGCTTCTGGCCAGTCTCTGTTTCCCCTGTCCCTGCCGTGCCCCAGTCTCCGTGCCCTGCTTTTCCCTTGTCTGTTCCTCTGGTCTGTCCTGTGTCCCGTGATTCCCTGCCCTGTCTGCCCTTGCGTGCCCCGGAGTGGCACGCCTTGAGGGGGAGTAATGTCACGTATGGCCTCGCCCCCTCCCTTAGCTGTCACTCCGGGTTCCCTCGTGTCTGTGCTCCTTGCCTGTTTATCCCGCCCTTCTCGTTGTCTCCGTGATTCCTCGTTTGTTACCACGCCCCTGTGTTATCATTCCCACCTGTTCCTTGTTTCAGTCCTGTGTATTTAAGCCCCTGAGTCTCCCTTGTCTTTCGTCGGGTATTTTGACTGTTTGACTGTTTACTGTTTGATCGTTATACTTGGCCGTCGTGTGTTCCTGTTATTTTACTCCTTTGCCTGTTACTCGTGATTCCTTCTGTTCTTCTCAGCAATTGTGTCCGTCCTCTCGCTCCGCAGTGCGAGCTGCGTTACACACGATAAATCTCCTACCTATTAAAATTCACGATAAATCTCCTACCTGGGCAGCTACCAGTTTTTATCTCCACCGGCATAATGTTGAGCTACTCCATTACTCAGTTGATGAAACTCAACCATCATGGTGTTCCACCATGTTTATCAGTAATTAAACAACTTGGATTACTTCGGAGATCTCGCTATATTCATAGAAGCTCCCGGAGAAAGTTTGTGTATTCCTGTACTGGACACGCCATTCCGGTACTCTACTCAGCAACATGCGTCTCATCTCAAACACGTCATCAGAACACCACAGGTACTCGAGCTACAGTTGTGATCAAATTTATTCAACCCCCACTGAAATAAAGTGTTTTGGCCAGTTTGACACTGATTTTGATCATTTCAGTCATCTTATTTACAATTATATCAAAGAGGCACTTATAAATTAGACAAACATAACATAATATTTATGATGGAATAACCACAAATGTCTTTACTGTGCTCACATCATTATCAGTTTTATTCAACCCCCTAGTGACATTATTTTTTAGTACTTAGTACAACATCCTTTTCCAGTTATGACAGCTTTCAAGCGTGAAGCATAGCTTGACACAAGTGTCTTGCAGCGACCTATGGGTATCTTAGAATCAGAATCAGAATATCTTTATTGTCATTATACCAGGTATAACGAAAATTAAGGTGCCTTACTTGTGGTGTAGAGTGTACAAAAGAAAAAAGAAAAATATATATATGTATTTTTTTAAAGACTAGGTTTAGAAATTACAGAATTTACAAGAACGTCTTTAACAAAAGACAAATAGCTTTAGAAGCAAACATCTCTACAAGACCAACTGGTAACATCAAGATACAAATGTGAATGATCAGCAGTTACAAGTGATTTAGTGTCCGAATAGCAGTGGGGTAAAAGCTGTTTCTCAGCCGATTTGTCCTTGTTTTAATTGCTCTGTACCTTCTACCTGATGGTAGCAGCTCTAAGAGATAATGACCGGGGTGAGAATTGTCCCTGATGATTTTATGGATTTTTTGTAGACAACGAGAGCTGTATAGATCCTCCAGGGTGGGTAAGGAGCACCCAATGATTTTCTCTGCAGACCTCACAATCCTCTGTAGTTCTTTTCTGCATGCTGCAGTGCAACTGGAGAACCACACACAGAGTCCGTGAGTGAGGATGCTCTCTATGGTGGAACGGTAGAAAGACACCAACAGCCTCTGATTAATGTTGTTCTTCCTGAGGATCCTCAGAAAGTAGAGTCTCTGTTGTGCCTTCTTTGTAAGTTCCTTGGTGTTCACACCCCAGGATAGGTCCTCTTGAATGCGAATGCCCAGGAAGCGAAAGTCTGTGACCCTTTCTACACAATCCCCGTTGATGGTGATGGGTTGAATGATTCCTTTTGTCTTCCTAAAATCAATGACGAGCTCCTTTGTCTTTGATGTATTCAGACGTAGATTGTTGTCTGTGCACCACAATGACAGTCGTTCTGCCTCGTCCCGATACGCTGTCACGGGCACTGTCATTCTTCATGGGCAAAAGCCTCCAGTTCAGTCACATTCTTAGGCTTGCGCACTGCAACTGCCTTCTTTAGGTCCCACCAGAGGTTCTCAATTGGATTTAAGTCTGGTGATTGCGATGGCCACTCTAGAATGTTCCAGCCTTTCATGTTCAACCATGCTCTAGTGGACTTGGATGTGTGCTTCGGATCATTGTCCTGTTGGAAGGTCCAACGTCTCCCAAGCCGCAGGTTTGTGACTGACTCCATCACATTTTCCTCCAAGATCTCCTGGTACTGAAGGGAATTCATGGTACCCTGCACACGTTGAAGCTTTCCTGTACCATTAGAAGCAAAACAGCCCCAAAGCATAATTGACCCCCCGCCATGCTTCACAGTAGGCAAGGTGTTCTTTTGTTCATAAGCCTGGTTCTTCCTTCTCCAAACAGCGCTGGTCCATTGTCCCAAACAGTTCTAATTTAGTTTCATCTGACCACAGTACACTGTTCCAAAACCTTTGTGGCTTGTCCACATGACTTTTGGCATACTGCAGTCGACTTTTCTTGTTCTTTGGAGTCAGCAAGGGGGTGCGTCTGGGCGTTCTGGCATGGAGGTCTTCGTTATGCAGTCCGCGCCTTATTGTCTGAGCTGAAACTTCAGTGCCCACATCTGACAGGTCTTTTTTCAGTTCCTTAGCAGTCACGCGGGGATTTTTCTCCACATTACGCTTCAGGTAGCGCACAGCAGTCGCGGTCAGGATCTTCTTTCTGCCACGACCAGGTAACGTTTCCACTGTGCCCTTTAACTTGAACTTGCGAATGATACTTCCGATAGTGTCTCTTGGAATATTTAACAACTTCGCAATCTTTTTATATCCATTGCCATTCTTGTGAAGAGCAATAACCTCTTCTCTTGTCTTCTGGGACCATTCTCTTGCCTTCACCATGCTTGGAAACACACCAGTAGATGTCTAGAAGGAACTGAGTATCAGTCCTTTTAAATCTGCCTAATTGGTGCTTATCATGCTTGATTGCTGCTCGTTGACATCCACAGATGTTTTCAATACCTGATAATAATAATAATAATAATAATCTTTATTTGTATAGCACCTTTCATACATACATGTAACTCAAAGTGCTTTACAGTATAAATAAAAGAAACATTAAAAGGAGATAAGACAAAGACAAAAAGACAAAAAGAAAATGTTAAAAGAAATTAAAGATAAAAATATTAAAATAACATAAAAAGTAAAAAGTGAAGTAAGTAAGATAATAAAAAGTAAAGTAAATAAGATAAAACTATTAAGATAGAGTTTCTTAACTAAAAGCGGATCTAAACAGGAATGTTTTGAGACTGCTCTTAAAACTATGCAAGGATGAAATGCCTCTGAGCTCTTCAGGAAGAGAATTCCAGAGCTTTGGGCCATAGTGGCTAAAAGCACCCTCGCCAATCTTTAATCGGCTTTTAGGAATCACCAGTAGATTACTGTTTGAAGACCTGAGAGACCTGACTGGAACATATCTAACCATCATTTCACTTAGGTAAAGTGGGGCAAGACCATGAAGACATTTAAAAACCATGACTAGAACCTTAAAATCTATTCTAAAGCTGACAGGTAACCAGTGCAGTGAGTGGAGTGCAGGTGTAATATGATCTCTCTTTCTCCTGCGGGTCAGAACCCTTGCAGCCGCGTTCTGAACTCGCTGTAGGTGTGAAATAGAGCTCTTTGGAAGAGCAGATAGAACAGCGTTACAATAATCTAGCCTTGATGTGATAAATGCATGGACAAGTTTTTCACTGTCAGCAGGAGAGAGCATATCTCGGACCTTAGCGATGTTTCGAAGATGAAAGTAATCTGTCTTGCATGTAGTCATGATGTGTGATTTGAAGCTGAGCTCATTATCAAAGGTGACGCCCAGGTTCTTAACACATTGTCTGGCTTTCAGATTCATTTGATTTAAATAAGTCTGGACATCATTCCTTTGTGAATCACTGCCAAGAACAAGAACCTCTGTCTTCTGTTTATTTAACTGCAGAAAATTGTCAGACATCCATGTCTGTATATCATCTATGCAGTCAAACAGTGAGCAAATTGATTTTAGGGCTTTAGGTTCTAGCGAAATATAAAGTTGAGTGTCATCTGCATATTGATGATAACTAATACCATGTTTATTAATGATGTGTGGTAACGGAAGCATATATAGGTTGAATAGTAACGGCCCAAGAATTGATCCTTGGGGGACGCCACAAGTTATTTTTTGATGTGTGGAGGAAGAGGTACCTAATGCTACATAGTAATCACGCCCAGTTAGGTACGATCTAAACCAGTCTAAGACTAAGCCACTAAGGCCTACCCAGCTCTGTAGTCGATCAAGAAGTATTTCATGATCAACGGTGTCAAAAGCGGCACTTAAATCTAGCAGAAAAAGGACTGAGAGTTTGCCTGCATCCTTATTCAATCTCAAGTCATTTACTACCTTAACTAGGGCTGTTTCAGTGCTGTGGAGAGCTCTGAAACCAGATTGAAAAGTGTCATTTATTTGATTTACTTTGACATAATCATCCAACTGGATTGACACAACTTTTTCAATGATTTTGCTAAGAAAGGAAAGGTTAGATATAGGTCCATAATTATTAAGAATTGTGGGATCAAGATTTCTGTTCTTTAATAGTGGTTTAACCATTGCAGTTTTAAAAATTTTAGGGAATTCTCCCAATTGCAGAGACTGATTAACAATCGTTAGAACTTCATTTGCTAATGAGCTCAGAACCTGCTTGAAAAAGCTTGTTGGTAAAGGGTCCAGTTCACATGTAGAGGATTTTAGTGATGAAATCACATCAAGTAGTGTTACCATGTCAACTTCTTGGAAATAAGACATATTAAAGTTAGGCTGAGTAACTGATATAAGGGTGGATGGTCTATTAGTGCTTGTTGCTATGTTCTGCCTTATACTAGTAATCTTGTCTCTAAAAAATATAGCAAACTCCTCACATTTTTCAACTGAAACAGTCTCAGGGAAGCCACAGGAGGTGGGGTTTACTAGCTGATCTATGCTTCTGAACAAGACAGCTGAGTTATTATTGGATGAATTGATTAAGGTAGAGAAATAGTTTTTCCTTGCTGATTTCACTTCACTGTTGTAATTCTGCAATGTTGTTTTATAAATATCAAAATGTACTTGCAATTTTGACTTTCGCCAACGTCTCTCAGCCTGCCTACAATCTTGCCTAAATTTTACAATAGATGGAGTGTTTCTCCAGGGCATCTTAATTTTACCAGAGATTATTTTAGTTACCTTTGGTGCCACAGCATCAATACAGTTCCTAACTCTGTGTGTGAATGTTTCAACTAGCTCATTCCCATTTTCTGAGAGGGGAGGGAGGGACTGTATCATGTCTGTGAAGGCCACGGCACTGCCAGCACTGAGATAACGCTTGGTTATTGTACGCTTTTCACTGAGTGTTCTAGTAGATAATGACATGTTGAAAAATACACCAAAATGGTCAGAGATTGCAACATCAGTAATTTCAGTATTATTAACCTCTATACGTTTAGAAATGACCAAATCTAAGATGTGGCCATGCTTATGAGTTGGGCCTGATGCATGCTGTATGAGATCAAAAGAGTTAAGCATCCTCATGAATTCTGAAGTGATTGGATTTGTGGATATATCCATGTGAATATTAAAATCCCCAGCAATTAAAACATAATCAAAATCAATTAAAATCCTTGAAAGCATTTCTTCAAAATCTTCAAGAAAATCTGCATGTAGTCTGGGAGGATGATAGATAACAATCAAAAGAACTGAATAAGTACTGTTGAGTTGTACTGCCAGATATTCAAACGTAGGATGTTCCCCTAATGAGATCTGCTTACAGCGGAATGCTTTATGGTAAAAACATGCAACACCACCACCTCTCTTATTTACCCTGGAGACATTAAAATAGTTAAAGTCGGGAGGTGAAGCTTCATTTAGCACTATTGCTCCATTGCTATCAAGCCAAGTCTCTGTTAGAAAAAGAAAGTCCAGACAGTAATCTTCAATTAATTTAGCTATTACAAAAGACTTGTTTGTGAGTGAGCGGATGTTTAGTAAGGAGACTTTGAAGACTAGATGTGTTTGATCAGCATCGCTTACATCACTTGTGCATTTCACTGGGATCAAATTTTGTTTGTTACAATGTTTTGTACCCTTATGTTTTCTTCTGATTACATTTTTATTTCGATTCTGAGAGCCATGCCACCGGCTATTTAAAATAACTGGAATGTAGCACTGACTAGGAGCATGGGTTCCAGTGTGTCAGACCTGAGAAATCACTGAGTGTGCAGGAGAAGTAGGTGAGTTCCTACAAGACTGCAGACTGTAGTGTTGTGGAACCTCTTCAATCTCCTGGAGTTTACCTCTGAGACTGTGGACAGATTCTCTGACAGGAGATGGGCTCCTTTGACTGACATTACTGACGTTACTGCTGGCGGTTGGGTGCAGATTCCGCATGTGAGTGATTCCATACATTAGATTATCCACAAGCATTTGAGTCCCAGCCCTGTTAGGGTGAAGCTGATCAGGTTTAAAAAGCTCAGGACGCCTCCAAAAGATGTTGAAATTGTCGATGAAGTTTACCTTCCGATGTGCACAGGCTGTAGTGAGCCAGCTGTTTAGAGCCAGCAGTCTGGTAAAGTGACCACTGCCTCGACGTGCAGTTGGTATTGGTCCAGAAATGAACACTTCACACCGGGAAAACTCCAGAATGTCGAGCAGATGGTTAAAATCCTGTTTCAGTATCTCAGACTGTTGTTTGTAAACATCGCTAGAGCCGACATGTACAATCAGTCTTTCCGTGGCTGGATGGCCATGCAATATGCGTGGAATCATGGGTATCACTTCACAGACAGTAACACGAGGAAAGCAAAAGGCCTTAATACTGTTGCTCCATACATCTCTGATGACTGAGTCCCCAATTAGCAGCGTTTTGGGCTGTGGCGGTGTTCCTCGTCTTCTTTCACCATTAATGATGGAAAACACTGGAATGAACCTCTGTTCTTAGGAGTGGTAGTCGTAAAGGGGTTGAATAATTGTGTCAATGAAGAAATCACAAAAAGGCCATTTAATACTTTATGACAAAGAAAATTGATGCTATCTTAGTTGCATTTAGTTCTTTAACAAGTCCTTGTAAGATTTCATTATGAACACAATTACAAATGTGCACTGAATTCCATAAAACCCTTCGCAGCATTGGGGGTTGAATAAATTTGATCACAACTGTAAACACGCTGATGGAAGGAGGTTTGCACCCAAAATCTCACAATACATGGCCCCATTCATTCTTTCATGTACATTGACCAGTCGTCCTGGTCCCTTTGCAGAGAAACAGCCCCAAAGCATGATGTTGCCACCCCCATGCTTCACAGTTGGTATGGTGTTCTTTGGATGCAACTCAGCATTCACTGTCCTCCAAACATGACGAGTTGTGTTTTTACCAAATAGTTCTACTTTGGTTTCATCTGACCATATGACATTCTCCTAATACTCTTCTGGAACATCCAAATACTCTCTAGCAAACTTCAGACGTGCCTGGATATGGACTGGCTTAAGCAGGGGGACACGTCTGGCACTGCAAGATCTGAGTCCCTGGCGTCGTAGTGTGTTGCTGATGGTAGCCTTTGTAACGTTGGTCCCAGCTTTCTGCAGGTCATTCACTAGATCCCCCCCTTGTGGTTCTGGGATTTTTCCTCACCGTTCTTGTGATCATTTTGACCCCACGGGCTGAGATCTTGCGTGGAGCCCCAGATCGAGGGAGATTAGTAGTGGTCTTGTAGGTCTTCCATTTTCTGATTATTGCTCCCACAGTAGATTTCTTCACACCAAGCTGCTTGCCTATTGCAGATTCAGTCTTCCCAGCCTGGTGCAGGTCTACAATTCGGTTTCTGGTGTCCTCCGACAGCTCTTTCGTCTTCACCATAGTGGAGTTTGGAGTGTGACTGTTTGAGGTTGTGGGCAGGTGTATTTTATACTGTTATCGACTTCAAACAGGTGCCATTAATACAGGTAATGAGTGGGGGAAAGAGGAGCCTCTTAAAAAAGAAGTTACAGGTCTGTGACAGCCAGAAATCTTGCTTGTTTATAGGTGACCAAATACTTATTTTCCACCATTATTTGCAAATAAATTCTTTAAAAGTCAGACAAAATGATTTTCTCAATTATTTTTCACATTTTGTCTCTCATAGTTGAGGTCTACCTATGATGTCAATTACAATTTAAATGAAAAGTTGCATGGAGATGCTTTTTTGGCAGACCACCTGCTGAGAAACGCACCCCTCTTAATTCTGACTACACTGTTACATTCATGAAACTCATGGTCCCATGAATTGGTCCAAACTATATACATCTAACGTGATTTTGAGCTATGACCAACAGAGAGTGAGTTCCCGAGAGGGAGGTGTATATGAAGGTGGGGGTGCTTAATTCAAGGTGTATCTTGACGGCAGGGGTTCTGAATTCAAGATGTATATGATGGCGGGGGTGCTGAATTCAAGGTGTATTCACTCATGTATAACATTACCAACCGTCAAGACGTTTGGGACTGAACAGGAATTACATAAAGAATTCACGTTTATAAATGCACACCAAGATGGACTTTATTTATCCCTCACAT
This sequence comes from Brachyhypopomus gauderio, assembly GCF_052324685.1. Classification (NCBI taxonomy): domain Eukaryota; kingdom Metazoa; phylum Chordata; class Actinopteri; order Gymnotiformes; family Hypopomidae; genus Brachyhypopomus; species Brachyhypopomus gauderio. The sequence goes on from NC_135223.1 coordinate 8,072,763, forward strand.
ACTTTCCTTTTTTTCTGTCTCTCTTTAAATTGTTGTCATGGTGACCAGCGTCGGCCAGAGGAGGATGGGTTCCCCCCTGAGTCTTGGTTCCTCTCAAGGTTTCTTCCTCATGCCCTTAGGGAGTTTTTTCTTGCCACTGTCGCCCTTGGCTTGCTCACTGGGGGCTTGGACTCGGACACTTGTAAAGCTGCTTTGTGACAACTGTTGTAAAAAGCGCTATATAAATAAAATTTGATTGATTGTGTATCTGACGGCAGGGGTGCTGAATTCAAGGTGTATCTGACGACAGGGGTGCTGAATTAAAGGTGTATGTGACAACAGGGGTGCTGAATTCAAGGTGTAAAAAAGTCAGTAGAATACAGATGCACAGAATACAAATCCACAGTCCTTAGCTTCACAGTATATGTTGTCATGGCAACTAACCTTCATTTATTCTGACCTGGTTTTGGAACTCTGAGTTTACACAAACACTGATTCAGATTAGTGGCTAAATAAGTTTCTGGAATACTCTCCAGTTTAGTAACCCTAGATAGTGTACTGTGCACGAGACACGAGATCATGGAAGAGTAAAGCAAAACCAAGACATGAGGAAGAAACTTAAAGAATCACTTAAAGATGCTAGTATGGGGGCAAGAGTGATAACTTTCCTTACAAGTATTGGTATGTGTATGTGTGGGTATTCAGCTTAAACACCTGAACTCTTTTTGTATCCATAAAACCTGCACAGGTATAATATATTGGTCCTAAATGTATGCACAAATATTAAAGACAGCAATGAAACAATAATAAGATAAGATGAAGTATGAGTAAGTTAATTAATTTGTTCAGTAAAGCTAATCCTTTTCTGCATATATTCTGAATAATTTTAAGCTATAGAATTCAGGGAGCATGTGCCCACGATGCGTTGTGCACGACAGGCTGTGTAGAACAGGACTAGTGGTGTTGAGTCTGTGGTGTTTTGTGTCCGGGTGTTATGGCTCCTTTTAGACTAACCCCTCTCTGTTAATACTTCATGCAGATGTATTTATTTTCCAGACTTTGGATGTCAATTTGAGAGAACATCTCCATAGAGCACATGTGCTCAAACAGCTGCTTCATCTGCATCTTCTCATCCGAATCCAGAAGCATCAGCACCATCTAAGTACACAGATATGCTCACATTATAACTTCACTTGTTAAAGCAGTGAAGCTAAATTATCTCACACAGAACCCTTTGCTTACATAAACTGTAAACGAACAGCTACAAAGCATAAATGTTTACCTAGGGTTCCTGGTATGAGTAATGGTCTTACCGAGAACCTTTCAGTGGTGTGGAGGTGTCTGAGGATCTGGTAGACCAGACTGGGGTCAGCTGACAGAAGGACCATGTCCAATGCCTGTATGATGAAGCTGAGCGTGCGTGCGTCCAGATGTGTGCTGATGTACTGGGGCAGTCTCGCCGGGGGGATACTGACCAGCAGCTGGACACAAGCTGCTGTGTCCTCATGTGAACAGACTGCATTTAGTACCTGGCCAAACTCGTAAACACTGCATGGCTGCAGGTTCATGCACTGACTCCTCTGCCCCTCCCAGCTGTTCTCTGCTGTCTCATCCTCCTCCCACTCCACCTGCACAGACAGTGATGGACCAGGTGGGCAAAGTCCCAGCATGCTCTAGACATACCCAGTAGCTCTTGTGGCTTTCGTGCATCCGCCTAGTCTAACTGGAGAATTCAAATAAGCTGAAACTGAATACTACAAGTTATGACCAATGGAACAGATTGACTCCATCACTGAACAGCAGGGGTATGTAGTAATGATTGGTCTGCAGAGAAGGACGTGCAGTAGAACTGTTTACCTACCTCAGTGATAACTACACTCTTGCGAGGCTGTATGGGATACAACCTGTCCTGTTCCTTCAGCAAGGTGGTGACCTCTTTGTGCAGGGCCATGACCTCTGCCAGCTCACACTCAACCCCCTGTACACTTGCATTTAGACATAGAACTTCCTGCAAATCTAAACTACATGCCATATAATCCTACACACACACACACACACACACACACACACAGCTCATAAACATGTATATGCACTATAACACACATGAACATCAAAAATGGGCCTAACCCTAGCTGGCGTAACCATAACCCTGATATGCTGCACTTACTGCTATAATGTAGGTGTATATTCAAGTGTTTGAATAGGCTGTAGGGCGACCCTACATGCAAAGTGAATGTGCGGGTACAGGGAGTACCTGTAATGTTCTCTTACCTGTAAGCCCTTATTGGCCAAGGCACGTCTGTAGAAGGCTTTCTTGTTGGAAGGCTCAAGTTTTAAAGCAGAGTCACAGTCTTGCTTGGCTTCAGCAAAGCACTGTAGTTTAATAAAGCAGAGAGCCCTGTGAGAGGGAGAGAACAGTTACACTCTGATCCCAGCTACTGTAACAGGTAGTCATTCCAGATCATTGTGGACCACACCAACACAAATAGTATATATATATATATATATATATATATATTTGTGTTGGTGTAATATTTAGACCTGCCCCAAAGTGTGGAGAACCCCCAAAGAAGCGTACGACCCAGACTGTTGCCCAGAGTGAATCATGGGGGTGGATCAGTGATGGGTTGGGCTGCCATATCATGACATTCCCTTGGCCCAATACTTGTGCTAGATGGGCGCGTCACTGCCAAGAACTACCGACCCATTCTGGAAGACCATCTGCATCCAATGGTTCAAACATTGTATCCCTGAAGGAGGTGCCGTGTATCAGAATCAGGCTTTATTGGCCAAGTATGCTCACGCATACAAGGAATTTGTGTTTGGTTACAGTAGCTCTGTCAGGGCTGTACCCGGTGCTGCTCCTCCTGTCGCCACAGGAGGGGACTCACGAGCCAACACTCGTTCGCGGACCAGCGCTTGCGCTCAGACCAGCGTTGTTTCACGAACACGTTCACGCACACACAATCAGCAATGATGACCTGCAGCTGTTCGCCTTCTTACTTAAGGAGGACGACTGCAGAGTCTCATTGCCGAGTTGTTTGTTGGCGTCTCCACGCGCTTTCAGCCAGCCTTTCCTTGCGTTTCATGTTTCCTCGTTGTATTCACCTTGTTCGCTGTTTTCCGTCATTTTCCGAGTTCGCTCACCTCTTCGCCACTTCTGGCCATTCCCAAGTTTTCCAGCCCTATTATTTCTCTATCCCGTTTTGTTTGTATATTGAGAAGGGTTTTTCATTTGCTCCCCGTTGTGGATTGAGAGCCAGCTACTTCTCCTGGCGTTTCTTTTGTTTTGATTTTCTCGCGTCGAGCATTCCACGATCTTTTGGTTTCTCTTTCTGTTTCGAAGTTCCCATCCGTTCGTCCCTTTCACGGTGGGTTTTTGTTTGGTGCTTTTCCAGCATTCCTTTTGGCGGAGGTTTCAGTTCGCTGTTTATTTTGTGATCAGCATTTGGGTCTTCCTTATTCAAAAATATACGCGTTGTGTGCAGGGTCGCATACCAACGCGTAACAAGCTCCCAGTGCACAAAAACTAACAATAACATTACCGAAGTAAAAACATTTACTTACACATGAAACACACACACAAAACATACATTTTTTACATACACATACATTGTACACAGTGTACAGAGTTGTATATATACAGTAAAGTGCTGAGTACAGCAGTAAACAGGCACTGAGGTGCAGACTGAATTAGATAAGTTAAACTGAATTAAAATAAGGCATAAATATGGGAACAGGATAATTACTGGCAGGGGCAATAAGTACAGTGTATTCTTATGCACCATCACCAGATAATAAAGTGCAGTACAGGAGGTGAACAGGGTGAGAGGGACGAGCTGGATGGATTGTACGTAACAGTCTTGTGTGTACAGGTTGGAACACAGATGTCCTCACAGAAGCTGATGTAGGACGTCACTGTGTCAGTGTATTCGTCCAGGCTGCTTGTAGCGTCGTCAAACACACACCAGTCTGTTGACTCCATGCAGTCCTGAAGACTTTCTTTTGCCTCACTGGTCCACTTCTTTACAATACTAACCTCAGGCTTGAGCATCTGTCTGTAGGTTGGGAGAAGATTGACCATAGAGTGGTCAGATAGGCCCAGAGCAGCTCGGGGAACAGAGCGATATGCCCCCTTTAATACAGTATAGCAGTGATGGAGAATATTACCCTGGTGGGGCAGGTAACATGCTGTCTGTATTTAGGCAGCTCACTAGTGAGTTTCGCTCTGTTGAAATCCCCTAAAATGATGAAATCTGAGTCTGTGTGTTTGTGCTCCGTGCTGATGATCTGGTCAGTGAGAGCGTGCAGTGCCTCGCGCACGCACGAACTTGGCGGGATGTAAACTCCGCCGAGCACCACAGAGGAGAACTCACGCGAGCAGTAGAACGGTTTACAGTTGATGAACACAGACTCCAGATCAGGACTGCAGGTCTTCATGAGCACAGTGACGTCTGTACACCAGCCGCAGTTAATATAAAAACAGATTCCGCCGCCTCTAAGTTTTCCTGAGGTCTCCATGTTGCGGTCCGCTCTGTAGAGATGAAAGCCGGCGAGCTGCAGTGCGCTGTCCGGGGTGGCCTCAGTGAGCCAGGTCTCGGTGAAGCACAGTGCCGCAGAGAGAGAAAAGTTCTTATTGGTCCGGTTCATAAGTGAAAGTTCGTCCATTTTGTTGACTAGCGAGCGGAGGTTGGCCATATGAATGCTTGGTAGCGCTGTGCGGTGTCCGCGCTGACGAAGTTTAATGAGCGCTCCCCCGCGTCTCCCGCGCCTTCGTGTCCTCCTGCGTCTCCGGCCGAGCGCGGCTGCTCCGCTCACTAAAACTTCCAAAAAGCAGTCAGAAAACGGGAAATCAGGAGTAATGCCATGTGGCATGGACTGCCTGATGTAGAGGAGATCCTCCGCCCTGTATGTGAACGTATTAGGTTCACATGTAGCGGCACAAACAAACAAAAACAGACAAAGCGCAACGGAGCTTCTGGCCAGTGTCGCCGTCTGCGGCGCCATCTTGGTGTCAGGATGACAGTGCACCAATACACACAGCAAGACTGGTGAAAGACTGGTTTGATGAACATGAAAGTGAAGTTGAACATCTCCCAGTCACCAGATCTAAATATTATTGAGCCACTTTGGGGTGTTTTGGAGGAGCGAGTCAGGAAACGTTTTCCTCCACCAGCATCACGTAGTGTACCTGGACACTGTCCTGCAAGAAGAATGGCTTAAAATCCCTCTGACTTGTATATGTAATTCCCAAGATGAATCAACGCTGTATTGGCCGCAAAAGGACCCTAGACTACACTAATAAATTATTGTGGTCAAAAACCAGGTGTTTCAGTTTCATTGTCCTACTCCTGTATATATATATATATATATATATATATATATATATATATATATATATATATATATATATATACACACACACACACACATACATACATACATATATATTAGTGGTGGGACTTTAACGCCTTAATTTTGATTAATTAATTACAGGAAAATTAATTTTAACGCATTTTAACGCATGAGACACTTTTGCACCGTGGAATGTTTCTCAGTGCACGAGTTCCAGACATACAGATTATATGGACGCACAATAAGATCATGATGGAGATGACTGAAGAGGCTATGCTGGTGGATGGGAAATTTAAATATAAGAAACTTCCAGATGGAAGTACAAACACAAATAGTGTTATTTGCACTTTTTGTAGGAAGGAGTTTGCTTATCACAGGAGCACTTCCACCCTTCGTTACCACCTCAACGCAAAACATGTTGGGGCTAACGCACAGGTCAGTAATGATAACTTAGCTGCTAAATGTATTCCTAGTACGATAGGGTGACCAAACGTCCATATTTCCTGGGACAAGTCCGTATTTCACATCCTGTCCTGGGGGTCCCGGGTTTTTTTTTAGTAAGGAAATGTCCTGGTTTTTAAATTACCTTCATTGGACCATTAAGACTGGATTAAACTTTCGTGAGTGACCGTAGCGAGCGACTCCACACACCTCGCGTGAGCGGCAGAGGCGTTTAAACGTGACGCGTCACATTATTTACAGTGTTGTTCGCTCTCTGTGGTTGAAGATAAAGGCTTACAAGAAGTGCTGCAAATTGCGTCAGCTGATGCAAGTTACAAACTACCGTCCAGAAAGACAATGTCGAAGAAAATCCAGCAGCTGTATGATGAGGAAAGGGAAGTTAAACAAGAATTATCTTGATGTGACAGCTCATATTATAGATGATGAATGAAAGATTTGCTTTGAGCATGCAGAAGACCACTTCTAGGCACTATGGAGATGCCTGTGGCAGAGGCCTGGAAAATTAAAGAAAAAGTATACCATCTAAAATGGTATTAAAAAACATCTTCTGATTTACTTCACTTCTTATTCCAATATCCTGGAGCAAAACTCCCAAAATTAAACAAAATTTTAGGTCAGAATTTCCAGTGTTCTGGACTGGTGGGAAAATAAACAAGATGTTGAAGTTTATGATTATGTTCATTGATTCATTCATCATTCAAACTTAAATTAATATTTCTTATGGTAAATACTGAAATGTGATAAAAATGCGATTAATTAATTACAAAGCTTCTGATTATTTCGATAGATTTTTTTAAATCGCGTTCCACTCCTAATAAAAGTATATATATATATATATATATATATATATATATATATATATATATATATATATATATATATATATATATATATCATACCTGTCAAGTGTCCCGTTTTGGGACAGTCCCGTATTTTACCGCTCTGTCCCGGCGTCATCCCGTATTTTTATTTTCCCGTATATGTCCCGTATTTTCAGTTTTCAATTTTTATTTTTTTAAAGCATTCATGTGCCGCTCCAAACAGAATTCTGTCACTAGCATCGCGAGAACTGCCACCCAGACTACTGCAGGTAGTGACAGAATTCTGTTTGGCGCGGCACATGAATGCTTAAAAAAAAAACATTGAAAACTCGCGGGTTTAGTGTCGACAGTGGGAGCAAACCTGGAACAACAAATCAGAGATGGATTTAACGAGAGAAGGCAGTCCTGCCTAAAAAGCTAAGCGTACGTGTAAGTAGGGCTGTCGCGGTGAAAGAATTTCCCCTGCGGTTATTTAAGGTGGCTCAACACCGCGATATGCGGTATGACACGATATGCGTCATTTGTCGTCTAAAATCTTAATTTTAGAGCTATATAATTGTTTTATTGTTTTTATTGTAAAGGGGTTCTTATTGTTTTTAAATTGCAAAGAAGACACAGTTTTAAGAGCAGTTATATATGTGTTTATTGTCAAATAGAGAACACAGAAGTCAAATGAGATGCAGTAAGAACCCATGCTCTTTCGCTTTCTTAAAAGTGTAGGGTAAATATTTTAAACGAGATTTTAAACACAAAAAGAGAATTTAATAAATAAATCAATAAAACGAAATCTTTCCTTAACCAGAAGAATAACGTCTCAGCTTAAACCTGAGTTGTCACGTCCCTGTTGCGCGCTAAGAAAACCAACTTATTCAGCTTATGTGGTTTCAGTGAGGAGCGGAAAGGGCTAACAATATTCCCAGCAGTACTAAAAACTCGCTCTGATGATGCGCTTGTTGCACAAATGCACATGTACTTGCGGGCGAGTTTGGAGAGCAGAGGAAATCTAGCCTCATTGACGCGCCACCAGGCGAGTGGATCTGCGTGGATTTGGCTTGAACCCGAAATGCTCCCAAACCGGCGAAGTTGCGTTTTGTTTTTTGACCAGAGCATCTGCCGTAGCTTCCATCTTTGAAAAAAGGAGACGGATTGTTGATCAGCCGCACCGGATGATAACAGGGGGTTGATGGGAAAATGAGTTTACATCTTGCACAGGCACTTTCCCCTCGCATGGGAAAAAACACCAATGTTGCGGTAGTTGCGGTTAATTCCCGTACGTTGCGATTTTCTCATCAATAGCGCGGTATTGCTATACTGCGGTTATCGCGACAGCCCTACGTGTAAGTACCTTGACGAATAGGACAGGGAATTTACTTTCCTAAAGAGGAGCATGAAGGGGCATAGCTACTCATTCTGTAATATATGTAGCTGTGATTTTAGTGTCTCTCATGGGGGAAGGAACAATGTCCGTCGGCACGAACAATCTGCCAAGCACAAACGCAGGCTAGTAAAGGCACAGAAATATGCCCAGGAGATGTCCCCATTTGTAGCTAGAAATACCACTAAAAAATTTTTTTATTCATTTGTAGTTGTAAACATATTTGGGGTGTTTCTTCACTTTTTGCCACTCCAAAGATGTTTTCGTTTCTCCTACAACCTCGATTGCAGCTATATGCAAATAACCGATTATGCAAATTAGGCGATGACGTCATATACGGGAAATGTCCCGTATTTTTAAATACAAAACTTGACAGGTATGATTTTATATATATATATATATATAATCATATATATATAATATATATATACACTGCTCAAAAAAATAAAGGGAACACTTAAACAACACAATATAACTCCAAGTCAAACACACTTCTGTGAAACCAACCTGTTCAGTTAGGAAGCAACACTGATTGTGAATCAATTTCACCTGCTGTTGTGCAAATGGATTAGATAACAGGTAGAAATGAGAGGCAATTAGCAATACCCCCCTATAAAGGAGTGGTTCTGCAGGTGGGGACCACAGACCACTTCTCAGTACCTATGCTTTCTGGCTGATGTTTTGGTCACTTTTGAATGTTGGTGGTCCTTTCACACTCGTGGTAGCATGAGACGGACTCTACAACCCACACAAGTGGCTCAGGTAGTGCAGCTCTTCCAGGATGGCACATCAATACGAGCTGTGGCAAGAAGGTTTGCTGTGTCTGTCAGCGTAGTGTCCAGAGGCTGGAGGCGCTACCAGGAGACAGGCCAGTACACCAGGAGACGTGGAGGAGGCCGTAGGAGGGCAACAACCCAGCAGCAGGACCGCTACCTCCGCCTTTGTGCAAGAAGGAACAGGAGGAGCACTGCCAGAGCCCTGCAAAATGACCTCCAGCAGGCCACAAATGTGCATGTGTCTGCACAAACGGTTAGAAACCGACTCCATGAGGATGGTATGAGGGCCCGACGTCCACAGATGGGGGTTGTGCTCACAGCCCAACACCGTGCAGGACGCTTGGCATTTGCCAGAGAACACCAGGATTGGCAAATTCGCCACTGGCGCCTTGTGCTCTTCACAGATGAAAGCAGGTTCACACTGATCGCCGTGGAGAGCGATCTGCTGCCTGCAACATCCTTCAGCATGACCGGTTTGGCAGTGGGTCAGTAATGGCTGGAGTGTGTCGGCAGTTCCTGTAAGATGAAGGCATTGAAGCTATGGACTGGCCCGCCCGTTCCCCAGACCTGAATCCGATTGAGCACGTCTGGGACATCATGTCTCGCTCCATCCACCAACGTCACGTTGCACCACAGACTGTCCAGGAGTTGGAGGATGCTTTAGTCCAGGTCTGGGTGGAGATCCCTCAGGAGACCATCCACCACCTCATCAGGAGCATGCCCAGGCGTTGTAGGGAGGTCATACAGGCACGTGGAGGCCACACACAATACTGAGCCTCATTTTGACTTGATTTAAGGACATTACATCAAAGTTGGATCAGCCTGTAGTGTGTTTTTCCACTTTAATTTTGTGTATGGCTCCAAATCCAGGCCTCCATTGGTTAATAAATTTGATTTCCATTGATGATTTTTGTGTGATTTTGTCAGCACATTCAACTTTGTACAGAACAAAGTTTTCAATGAGAATATTTCATTCATTTAGATCTAGGATGTGTTATTTGAGTGTTCCCTTTATTTTTTTGAGCAGTATATATATATATATATATATATATATATATATTAGGGGTGGGCATAGATAAATTTTTTTAATCTCACTGAAATCTTGAAATTAATCTAGATTAATCTAGATTAATCTATATTAAAATGGCTCATATGCGTGCTACCCAAGTAATGACTAAAAGTCAGTTTTTGAGATAGGGTTTCTTAATACAGAGGGTGCATTAGACCAGGGGTTCATCTCCTGTTTCCAAAATGCATCAATGACTGCTTGAGGAAGCTGTTCTACTTTGATACTTGAAGAAAAAAAAAAAACATGCTCAATAAAATGTAGGCTACTCGTGTTCAACGGTTTATTCAGTTAAACATGAATTTGTAAGCCTATGTACTGTACATTAAAAAGGATTGATAACATGTTTTATTCAGCTAAACATGACATTTGAAATGTAAGCCAACATTTAGTACATTTAACCTCACGGACGTAATTTGTAATTTTTTTCAAAAGCTGGTTTTGGTCCTCTGTAGTTTTAACGGTTAAAAAGAAATATTTAAATAGTGACGAATCTAGCGCTAGGACCATGCAGAAAACGACCGCTCCGAGCTCCGCTCCGGTAACACTTTACGTTCCTAAAAATGAATTTTCCATGAAGCAAACCTGGCGACTTTGTGGCTGCATCCATGTAAACCGCACCTACTGTGCAATTTGGTTAGGAATACAGCCGAGCTAAACTATCAAGGTGAAAGCCATCATAGTTTGCTTACCCATTTTGACCCAGTTCCCAACCCAAATTTAAGAATAGATTAACGGCGATAATTTTTATATCGCCCGATAAGCCTATCAAATTAACGAACGCCGTTAACGGCCCACCACTAATATATATATATATATACAGTTGTGATCAAATTTATTCAACCCCCAATGCTGCGAAGGGTTTTATGGAATTCAGTACACATTTGTAATTGTGTTCATAATGAAATCTTACAAGGACTTGTTAAATAACTAAATGCAACTAAGATAGCATCAATTTTTTTTGTCATAAAGTATTAAATGGCCTTTTTGTGATTTCTTCATTGACACAATTATTCAACCCCTTTACGACTACCACTCCTAAGAACAGAGGTTCATTCCAGTGTTTTCCATCAGGTATTGAAAACATCTGTGGATGTCAACGAGCAGCAATCAAGCATGATAAGCACCAATTAGGCAGATTTAAAAGGACTGTGATACTCAGCTCCTTCTAGACATCTACTGGTGTGTTTCCAAGCATGGTGAAGGCAAGAGAATGGTCCCAGAAGACAAGAGAAGAGGTTATTGCTCTTCACAAGAATGGCAATGGATATAAAAAGATTGCGAAGTTGTTAAATATTCCAAGAGACACTATCGGAAGTATCATTCGCAAGTTCAAGTTAAAGGGCACAGTGGAAACGTTACCTGGTCGTGGCAGAAAGAAGATCCTGACCGCGACTGCTGTGCGCTACCTGAAGCGTAATGTGGAGAAAAATCCCCGCGTGACTGCTAAGGAACTGAAAAAAGACCTGTCAGATGTGGGCACTGAAGTTTCAGCTCAGACAATAAGGCGCGCACTGCATAACGAAGACCTCCATGCCAGAACGCCCAGACGCACCCCCTTGCTGACTCCAAAGAACAAGAAAAGTCGACTGCAGTATGCCAAAAGTCATGTGGACAAGCCACAAAGGTTTTGGGACAGTGTACTGTGGTCAGATGAAACTAAATTAGAACTGTTTGGGACAATGGACCAGCGCTATGTTTGGAGAAGGAAGAACCAGGCTTATGAACAAAAGAACACCTTGCCTACTGTGAAGCATGGCGGGGGGTCAATTATGCTTTGGGGCTGTTTTGCTTCTAATGGTACAGGAAAGCTTCAACGTGTGCAGGGTACCATGAATTCCCTTCAGTACCAGGAGATCTTGGAGGAAAATGTGATGGAGTCAGTCACAAACCTGCGGCTTGGGAGACGTTGGACCTTCCAACAGGACAATGATCCGAAGCACACATCCAAGTCCACTAGAGCATGGTTGAACATGAAAGGCTGGAACATTCTAGAGTGGCCATAGCAATCACCAGACTTAAATCCAATTGAGAACCTCTGGTGGGACCTAAAGAAGGCAGTTGCAGTGCGCAAGCCTAAGAATGTGACTGAACTGGAGGCTTTTGCCCATGAAGAATGGGCTAAGATACCCATAGGTCGCTGCAAGACACTTGTGTCAAGCTATGCTTCACGCTTGAAAGCTGTCATAACTGGAAAAGGATGTTGTACTAAGTACTAAAAAATAATGTCACTAGGGGGTTGAATAAAACTGATAATGATGTGAGCACAGTAAAGACATTTGTGGTTATTCCATCATAAATATTATGTTATGTTTGTCTAATTTATAAGTGCCTCTTTGATATAATTGTAAATAAGATGACTGAAATGATCAAAATCAATGTCAAACTGGCCAAAACACTTTATTTCAGTGGGGGTTGAATAAATTTGATCACAACTGTATATATATATATATATATATATATATATATATATATAGAGAGAGAGAGAGAGAGTCATAGTATAGCCTCTTGGGCGTGTGTTTATGTCGTCTCTGTCCGTATGTGTACTTCGGTGGGTGTGGGTTTGTGTGAGTGTGTTCATCGGTCTCACCTGTGGCTTGTGTTGTTCGTTTATTTAATGTGCGTTTACGCAGAGAAACAGGATGTTCCTGACAGAGGTCCTTCATTAGGGACACTAGAGTGAATATACTGTACCTGCTGGTATATACAGCACATTCATCTGCTTGAATTTGAAGGCATTCACTGTATTTGATAGTTGCTTCCTGGTAGTGGCCGTTGTTCATCAACTCATCTCCTTCTGTCTTCTGGGAAGTGAAACGTTCCTCTGCTGTCCTGGCTGAAACACGCCATACCATTAATCTCCTACAGTCCAATAGCACTCGTTTTCCAACTGGTCAATTTTTAAAGACAATGATACTGGAACATGTTTTAAGCACTTTAGACGGGTGTTTAGAGAGGTATTTAGAGAGGTTTTTAGGCAGCCTCTATGTAGTTTTTCACACATTGGCTCCTTTTCATCTTTACATAAACATTCCTGGAACAGTGAATGTTTGAAAGTTTGTGTTTGTGGGGTAAGGAAAAAGCTATTAATAGCAGTTAGTGGCTATGAGTAGATCTGTTTGTCTGTTTGTTGTTGTACTGTTAATTGTTGCTGCCACCTTGTTAGCTCTCCAGATACAACAACCTCCACAAGCCATCGAAAGACCTTTTCGACTCTCAAAAACATTGAAGTTCATCTTAACCGAAGCCAAGTATCTACACTACCGTTCAAAAGTTTGGGGTCACTTAGAAATGTTCTTATTTTTGAAAGAAAAGCTGTTTTTTTTTAGCTAACATTAAATGCATCAAAGATACACTCTATACATTATTAATGTGGTAAATTAATATTCTAGCTGTAAACATCTGTTTTTTAATGCAATATCTACATAGATGTATGGAGACCCATTTCCAACAACCATCACTCCAGTGTTCTAATGGTACATTGTGTTTGCTAACTCTGTAAGGAGGCTATTGGCTATTGGATACTGGATATTTAGAAAACCCTTGAAAATCCTTGTGCAAGTAGGTTAGCACAGCTGAAAACAGTTTTGCTGATTAGTGAAGCTATAAAACTGACCTTCCTTTGAGCTAGTTGAGAATCTGGAGCATTACAATTGTTGGTTCGATTAAACTCACAAAATGGCCAGAAAAAACAACTTTCAATTGAAACTCGACAGTCTATTCTTGTTCTGAGAAATGAAGTCTATTCCATGCGAGACATTGCCAAGAAACTGAAGATTTCCTACAATGGTGTGTACTACTCCCTTCAGAGGAGAGCACAGACAGGCTCTAACCAGAGTAGAAGGAGAAGTGGAAGGCCCCGCTGCACAACTGAGCAAGAAGACAAGTACATTAGAGTCTCCAGTTTGAGAAATCGACGCCTCACAGGTCCTCAACTGGCAGCTTCATTAAATAGTACCAGCAAAACGCCAGTGTCAACGTCTACAGTGAAGAGGCGACTCCGGGATGCTGGCCTTCAGGGCAGAGTGGCAAAGAAAAAGCCATATCTGAGACTGGCTAATAAAAGAAAAAGATTAATATGGGCAAAAGAACACAGACATTGGACAGAAGAAGATTGGAAAAAAGTGTTATGGACAGATGAATCAAAGTTTGAGGTGTTTGTATCACACAGACGAACATTTGTGAGACGCAGAACAACTGAAAAGATGCTGGAAGAGTGCCTGACACCATCTGTCAAACATGGTGGAGGTAATGTTATGGTCTGGGGTTGCTTTGGTGCTGGTAAAGTGGGAGATTTAAACAAGGTAAAAGGGATTTTGAATAAGGAAGGCTATCACTCCATTTTGCAACACCATGCCATACCCTGTGGACAGCGCTTGATTGGAGCCAATTTCATCCTGCAACAGGACAATGACCCAAAGCACACCTCCAAATTATGCACAAACTATTTAGAGAAGAAGCAGGCAGCTGGTGTTTTATCGGTAATGGAGTGGCCAGCGCAGTCACCAGATCTCAACCCCATTGAGCTGTTGTGGGAGCAGCTTGACCGTATGGTACGAAAAAAGTGCCCATTAACCCGATCAAACTTGTGGGAGCGGCCTCTGGAAGCATGGGGTGAAATTTCTCCAGATTACCTCAGCAAATTAACAGCTAGAATGCCAAAGGTCTGCAATGCTGTAATTGCTGCTAAGGGAGCATTCTTTGACGAAAGCAAAGTTTAAAGTAGAAAATTATTAAAAAAAAAAAAAAACATTATTTCTACCTTGTCAATGTCTGGACTATATTTCTATTAATTTTGCAACTCATTTGATAAATAAAAGTATGAGATTTCAGGGAAAACACAAAATTGTCTAGGTGACCCCAAACTTTTGAACGGTAGTGTATCTCAACATGTCTGAGTCACTTGTTGCTTGTGCTGAGTGTGGCATGTATAGCTACTCTTCTTCCATCAGTAGTGAACATTTTATTTGTGAGAAGTGTAGATTAATTATTAGCATGACGGAGATTTCGCTTTTAGAGGAGCGCATCCGGATTTTAGAAAGTCCTAGAGTCGGCAGCAGCCCCGTCGACAGGGGGGGACAACCGGGTCTGTTGTCCCGGGCCCCAGGGCCAGGGGGGCCCATCAAAGAGCCCAGCAATTTATTTTTTATTTAAAGTCTATCATTTTAAATAATATTGAAATCTTTCATTACTATAAAATTCTGTACTCCAAATAAGCTCAATGGCTAAAATATATCAGTTTTTTACATATCTGCATATTTTCCATTAAGTGCAGTGAAACTTTCTTGTCCCGGGCCCCAGCAAGACTGTCAACGGGCCTGGTCGGCAGCACCTAGCGTAGCAGGCCCGGTTTGCACAGCTGTAGCTAGCGAGCCCCCAGCTCCGGCATTAGAGCCCTCACAGTGGGGCGAATTGGTGACATCTCGGTGGCATAACTGTAGGGCTGAGCACCGTTCAGCTCAGGTTCCTGTGTCAAACAGGTTTGCCCCACTCAGTAATACACCAACTGAGCGACCTGTTAAAAGAGCTCTGGTGATAGGAGACTCACAGCTCTGACACCTGAATGTAGCGACCCCTGCAGAGACACCAGCGGCCATAGTCAAGTGTATCCCGGGGGATAGAGCACCTGACATCAGGGATAATCTAAAGGTGCTGGCTAAACGTAAATACTCCAAAAGTTATACACGTTGGCACTAATGATGTAGGATTGAGACAGTCTGAGATCACTAACGATAACGCTAAAGAGGTGTGTGAGTTAGCGGGGACGATGTCAGACGCCGTCATATGCTCTGGTCCCATTCCAGTTCGGCATGGCACCGAGACCTACAGCAGGTTATGGGCGCTACACCGCTGGATGTCTAAATGGTGCTCAGATAACAAAGTGGGTTATATAGATAATTGGACATGTTTTGAGGGCAGGCCTGGCCTTTTAAAGCGAGACGGCATTCACCCCTCTTGGGAGGGTGCTGCTCTCATTTCCCGTAGCATATCTGCTAGGCTTAGTAGTGGTAGTGTAGGAGTAGTTAATGGGGATTGACAAACCAGAGCCGAGGCCAGGCAGCAGACACACAGGCTAAACCGACTGTCTGCGAGCTGCAAAGAGACGTCACCTAGGTCACACCAGATTGAAACTGTGTCTGTTCCTCGAGTACCAAAAAATAATTCTCACAAAGTGAGTAGACAAAATTTAATCAATGTTAAATTCAAATATGCTCCTTCAGAGAGCGGTTTAAATCTGAAACTAGGACTACTAAATATTAGATCCCTGTCATCTAAAGCATTGCTTGTTAATGAAATGATTACCAATCATAATCTATGCATGCTTTGCTTGACGGAAACCTGGACCCGACCAGACGACTATACGGTCCTAAATGAAGCTTCTCCCTCTGGCTATAGATATGTCCATAACCCCCGTCCAAATGGTCGAGGAGGTGGGGTTGCCACAATATACGACTCTGATATAGGCATTTCTCAAAATTTTGGCTTCAAGTTTAATTCTTTTGAACATCTCATCCTCACTGTATAAAATGTATCAAATTTAACAACCAACAAAGCGTCACAGTCGTTTATGTTAATTACTATTTACCGCCCTCCTGGTTCATACTCTGAGTTCTTGCAGGAGTTTTCGGACTTCCTGTCTCGTGTAGTGCTATCAGCCGATAAGGTGATTATAGTTGGTGATTTTAGCATCCATTTTGAAAATCTATGTGACTCTTTTAGCATAGATTTTCAAGCAATTCTTGATTCAATGGGTATCACTCAGAATGTGGTGGGTCCTACGCATAACTGTAGTCATACTTTAGACTTGGTCTTGTCATTTGGTATTGACATATCCAGTTTAGCAATTCTTCCTCAGAGTGAGGCTGTTTCTGACCACAGCCTCATAACGTACGAGTTGTGTTTAATTGACTGTATTCATCGGCCACCCCGCTACCAAATTAAACGAACTATAACACCCAGTACCATAGACGCGCTCATTGATATTTTACCGGGTCTGACAAACATTGATCCACCTGTAGCTCTGGAAGGACTAGAGCGTTTCACCGAGCACATTGAGACTTCCCTTCATACAGCTTTAGACAAGGTTACGCCATTACGATATAAGAGAGCCACTGAGAGAAGAATAGCGCCATGGTACAATGAGCACACGCGTAGTCTCAAATGAGCCACGCGGATCCTGGAGCGTATAAATGGCGAAATTCGAAGTTAGAAGTGTATAGACTATCATGGAAAAGCAGCCTTATTGAATATAAGCATGCCCTCCATACGGCAAAGTCGCTAGAAGCAATTGGGCTGATATTCCCCTTACCCTAGATGGCTTTTCAGTAACACCTAAATCTACCGCAAAAAGCTTAGCTGTCACTATTGATTCGGATCTTTCATTTGACACACAAATATGCAATGTCACTAAGGCTGCCTTTTTCCATTTACGTAATATCGCCAAGCTGAGAAACTTACTTTCATTAGCTGATGCAGAGAAGCTGGTCCATGCTTTTGTCTCATCAGGATTTGACTACTGTAATGGTCTTCTAATTGGAAGCTCTAAACCAGGGGTGTCAAACTCATTTTCACCGCGGGCCACATCAGCATAATCGTTACCCACGGAGGGCCATATGTAACTTATAAATGTACCTACTCCTTAATGTTAAATACCTCTGAATTTATTACTTATTCAAGTTACAAATATTACAGATATATTTGTGTAAATGTAAAAAAATATTTGCTTGTTGCTGTTATTATAATATAAATCCTTTAAATTTGTTAGGTTATGAAACCCACATTACTCCATCAATCAACGATCAAACTATCCAAGTGAATAAAGAAAAATTGATAAAATATATCACATTTACTTTGTTCAAAACTTGAAATATCAAATAACTGAAAATAGCGATTGTGCTTCAAAAATGCTCCCTCTGAAAAAGACTGAAGTGCGGCGATTTATTCAGCCACAACAAAGCAGCATTTACTGCAGTTTCATTTGTGGTGAACACATTCTGTTGCGATCACAGTTTGCTTTTTATTCTTTGACAATTTGTTGTTTTTCTTGATGGCTAATTTTGGCATACTTAGCTCTGTGTTTGGTCGCAAAATGCCGACGTATATTGTACTCTTTGACAACCGCCACCGCTTCATACCCGTTTTTCTCCTTGAAGCGCCAACATTGCTTCCCCACCTTTCTTGAAACACCTTCTATCTGCATCGATGTTTCTCTTCCTGGACATTTTGGGATCATTATTTGTATTTCTCAATTACACTTATTGGGAAAATCGCATCGATATGGAAACACTGCAGTGTCGAGATGCAGTCATTTTGCGGGTAACATAATTGTGGGAAATTTAGTGTTTTTGGACAATTTGGCTTTTTAAGCTCTCGCGGGCCACATAAAACGACGTGGCGGGCCACATTTGGCCTGCAGGCCTTGAGTTTGACACCTGTGCTCTAAACAGTCCATACAGAAGCTACAACTTGTACAAAATGCTGCAGCTAGAGTCCTAACTAAGGCTAGGAAATTTGATCATATTAGTCCGACTCTCGCTGCATTACACTGGCTTCTGATTAAATATCGAATTGTATTAAAAATTCTTCTGTTGACCTATAAGGCGTTAAATGGTCTTGCCCCACAATATCTGGTGGCACATTTAATTTCATTTCACATTTCATATCTGAGTGAACTCATTGCTTACTACAACCCATCTCGCCCTTTGCGCTCCCAAAATGCTGGATTTCTCCTAGTTCCAAAAATTTGTAAGACTACAGCCGGAGGCAGAGCTTTCTCTTTTAAAGCCCCTCAATTATGGAATAGCCTTCCAGCTCCAATCCGAGATTCTGACACAGTTCCAATCTTTAAATCTAGACTTAAAACTCACCTGTTTAATCAAGCCTTCAGCTAAAATTCCCCTTGTAAGGTGTGGGGCTCGGGGGCCCCCAGACGTTGAGATTTCTGGTAATCTGAGATGTTGATGCTGTCATCCAGCTGTGTCATGGCATCACTCTAGTTGTGACAATGACTTGACTGGAAAGCAATGTCTCAGTGAGCCCTCATGACTGTGGTCACCTCTGAACCCCTCCCTTTAGTTATGCTGCTATAGATTAGCCTGCCGGAGCCACATGCTAATCACTGACACAAATACGGACTTGTGCTAACGGGCCGTCCAATGGAGGATGGGTTCCCTTTTGAGTCTTGGTCCTCCCAAGGTTTCTTCCTAATCCCCACCATCATAGGGAGTTTTTCCTCGCCACTGTCGCCTTTGGCTTGCTCATTAGGGATCTGGACCCATACGATTGTAAAGCTGCTTTGTGACAACATGTGTTGTGAAAATATAAATAAATTTGACTTTGACTTTAGCTGCCCTCTGTTAGCCTGTCACACATGTCTCTGAATGTCCCCTCGTATATATGTGTGTGGGTCTTTGTACATGTGTATGTTAGTATTGTGGTAATAAATGTCCTGTAATATATATATAAAAACATGGTTTAGAAACTGGACATTTCTAAGCCATGCCCTCCAAGGCAGAGATAACACAGTGTGTGTGGTGTATGTGATGTGTGGATACTGACCCGCCTCCTGGTTTTGTGCTTGTCCTTGTATGCAAATCATTGACTGTGCAGTGGGTGGGGCTTGTTTCCCAGACAACAATGGCAGCTTCTGCCTCCAGTCAGGACCATCCAACTCTGCTAGAAAGTGACTGATCCTTTACAAATCACACACACACACACACAAAATGTCCAATTACCATAAAATCTTCAGTGATGTCTCACTTATTTTCTCAGTTTACTTCAAGGATTTATGGACTATACTTTAACTGTACACCTATACACTGAGGCTGATAAATGTTTTAATTATAGTGCAAAATCAGTGAAAAGCTCAAATGTTTAGAAAATGTTTTTTTTTAAGTATATATTTTTGTGAGAGACATGTGTGAGACGTGGTTGTTCGTTCTAATGGAGGTGCTGCTACCTGTTGATGCTGCTGTGGGCAGCAGGGATGTTGCTGTTGACCAGCAGGGCGGTTCTGTAGTCCATGTAGGCTTGGTGGTAGTGCTCTAGAGATTCATATGCCATCGCCCTGCGCAGTAATGCCTTCACATTCAACGGCTGCAGCTCCAGGGCTCTAAGACAAAAAACTACACAATGTAATGACAACTCTGTGTATGTCCTTCTCTGGGGCTTAGGGTTAGGGTTAGATTACCTGCTGGGTTAGGGTTAGATTACCTGCTGGCTTAGATTACCTGCTGGGTTAGTGTTAGATTACCTGCTGGGCAGTGATGGCTTAGTTACCTTGAAAAAGTAATCCGATTACTGATTACTCCTTTAAAAAGTAACTTAGTTACGTTAAGTAACTTAGATTACAAGTTAATTTAGTTACATTCAGCAGCAAAATGAAATTTTCCAATACTCACTTTATTGGAAGTGCATTTTTAACAGTAACAATGTATTGAAGCAGGTTCGGTAACCGAGGCAGAAACTGCTTAATCCAAAAATCCCGAGGAGGGAAACTTTATTGATGACGCAACCCTGGCGCGCACAGGCTCCGCCCCCCAGTGTCACTTAAAGGGCTAGACTCCTTGAATTGCCAAGTGTCCCTTAGTGAATTCACCGTGAGGTGTAGTAGTCGCTACAGTATCTCCTGACATTACGTTTGTATAGCTGTGCGGTATTATTTGTAAATTTATTTGTAAACGTAATACAAGCGAACTGTTCAGTCAGACAGCTTCTGAAACAAAATACCATTACAATTTCAAGCATTTTAAGTAGGCGACGTTAGTCAAAATTCCAGCACTTTTCAAACGTGGAACACAAAGCAACATTAAAATTCTTCAGGTAAATGTTCCTTCCCCTGTTTTTGAGGGGTGTTTCTTTATACTACCACACATCGTTACGGGAGGACGCTGCACAAAATGACGTGTAACCGTGCTCGCGCTCTCACAGGTTCACGCGCAGCGTGCGGAGTCGAGCGCTACGGTCAGACGCAAAAGTAGAACTGAGCCAAGAAGAAAGAAAAATATATATTTTACTAGGGAAAATATAAATAGTAACGCACAGTTATTTGGATAAGTAACTTTAATCTGATTACTGGACTGGAAATAGTTATAAGCGTTATACTCGTTACTGAAAAAAGTGGTATGATTAGAGTAATGCGTTACTAAGTAGCGTTACTGATATCACTGCTGCTGGGTTAGGGTTAGATTACCTGCTGGGTTAGGGTTAGATTACCTGCTGGGTTAGGGTTAGATTACCTGCTGGGTTAGGGTTAGATTACCTGCTGCAGTCTGCTATGCAGTCAGAGCTGCTGCCACCCCTCAGGTAACAGGCAGCTCTGTTTGAGTACAGTATGCATAAGTTGGTTGGACTGTTGAGTCCTGGAGTAGAAATGGATAAGTAGAGAAAAGAGGACACAAAAAGACATTAAAATATAATGTGTGCACGCCTCACAACAATCAATCATTCAATGGTAAAAGAATAGAATTAAAGGAACAAAGGAACCTAATTTAGACACGTTTTACCTTTACCCCAAATGTCAACCAACCAAGAGGTTAGTGTCCAATATTTGATTCTGTTCTGATTTGGCCCTCTCTCCTCTTTTGTAGCTTTCCCTGTCTGGTTGTGTTGAAGATTCCCTCCCCGTCACTGGTTTATTATTGTTTCATGAATTGTTTTCATGAATGAGTATTTAGTTTCGCATTTCTATTACACAGTGTTTCTTAGTGTTTTCAGTTTGCATTGTCATTGTAAGTTCTGTGCCATTTGCATTGTGGTCATGAGTTTCTGTTCTGGTTGTATTGCCTTTGTGAGTTCTATTCTGTTTGGAATGTAGTCATGCGTTTTGTACTGATACAACTAGCAAATTTAGATTTTTATCTCTCGAGGAAATATGAATGTACATCTCACCAAAAGTCTTGTTCTTTAAATATATTCTTTAAATGATTTTTTAAAATAAAGAAATAAGTACCAACTTTCAAAGTTCAGTAATGCAACAACATAATTTAAGGGCAGATCTAGAGGTGTGTGTGTGTGTGTGTGTGTGTGTGTGTGTGTGTGTGTGTGTGTGTGTGTGTGTGTGTGTGTGTGTGTGTGTGTGTGTGTGTGTGTGCGCGTGCGCAAATATGTGGTTGTGTATATAATAAAGAGACTTTGAGAGCAATACTAACATATCCTTGGACAGATCTGGATGTATGTGTGTGTACCTGCTTCTGTGAACCTTTGAATTGCCTGAGTGTACTTCTCCAGAGCATCTATGAACTGTCCATTCTTGAAAAACTGGTTCCCTTCGCTCTTCAGCTGGGCCAGCAAAGGAGGGAGTTCTCCAGCTCCACAGTCCACCTCTGCCTTTGCACCTGCTGGGACAGACAGACTACTGCCGCTCTGCTGAGCTGAACTGTCATTGGTCAGGCCCTTGACACTGGCACAACCCATCAGACTACTGCCGCTCTGCTGAGCTGTGCTGTCATTGGTCGGGCTCTTGAAACTGGCACAACCCATCAGACTACTGCTGCTCTGCTGAGCTGTGCTGTCATTGGTCGGGCTCTTGACACTGGCACAACCCATCCCACCTCTCACTGCCTCCTGAACTACAGCCTGATCATCATCTGAGAGAGAGACAGACAGAGAAACGGAGGGGAGAGTGATTAAAACAGCATGCATTTAAAGTCACATTTAAACTCTGTAGATAAAGATGTGGAAATCATACAGTGTAGATGACACACTGCAGTGATGCAGGTTAAACATGGCCTAAATATGAGCAAAGAACATGGCTGGGGCTAGAACAGTTTTACAGATCTATGTTTTAAGTCAGGGTCCAAGGAAGAAGATTTCTATTAAGTGACATCTAAGACCTGTATTTCTGCCAGTGCAGTACCCCAGTGCTAATGATCTTCAGATCCAATGATGCCTCTATGATTGAAATATATCCCTTTTCTGTCTGGAATTTCCAAAAATATTTTCACTAACAAAAGCATGAATTTAGCTCAAGTTTGAAAAGCTGCGTTGGTTTGTGTGAGCAGTAGCTATCATATGTATCATATGGTAAATCTTACTGTCTGTCATGTCTCTCGCATCTTCATCATCTTCCACTTCCTGTATGAAAAGCTTGGTGCTCTTGGTTGGTTTGTTCTTCATGTTGACCTTTATGTTCTTATTGATGTCCCTCAGGAGACTCTGTAAAACAGTGATGTAAACCCCAGTCCTCTGTAAAAATCATATTAACCCTAATCCCTTAGTACACAGGTGTCAAACGTAAGGCCTGCATCATTTTATGTGACCCACGAGAGCTTAAATATCCTTGTCCAAAACAAACAAACAAATACGTGCAGTGACCAAAACTGCACAATTATGTTACCCGCAAAGTGACAGAATCTCGACACTGCAGTGTTTCCATATCGATGCGCTTTTCCCCAATAAGTGTAATTGAGAAATACAAATAATGATCCCAAAATGTCCAGGAAGAGAAACATCTTTGCAGATATTTTTTATTCACTTGGATAGTTTGATCGTTTATTGATGGAGTAATGTGGGTTTCATAACCTAACAAATGGATTTATGTTATAATAACAGAGCAAAAAGAAAAAAAAATTACATCTATGCAAATATATCTGTAATATTTGTAACTTGAATAAGTAATAAATTCAGAGGTATTTAACATTAAGGAGTAGGTACATTTATAAGTTACATATGGCCCTCCGTGGGTAACGATTATGCTGATGTGTCCCGCGGTGAAAATGACTTTGACACCAGTATTAACCATAACCCTCTGTAAATTGAAATGTGTGTTTTCAGAATAGTAGGTCTAGACAGTAACTAAACACATAGTAAGCTATAGGCTATGGTGATGTAGCCCTGTGGTGTAGACAGTAACTAAACACATAGTAAGCTATAGGCTATGGTGATGTAGCCCTGTGGTGTAGACAGTAACTAAACACATAGTAAGCTATAGGCTATGGTGATGTCTCTGTAACCCTGTGGTGTAGACAGTAACTAAACACATAGTAAGCTATAGGCTATGGTGATGTCTCTGTAGCCCTGTGGTGTAGACAGTAACTAAACACATAGTAAGCTATAGGCTATGGTGATGTCTCTGTGGTGTAGACAGTAACTAAACACATAGTAAGCTATAGGCTATGATGATGTAGCCCTGTGGTGTAGACAGTAACTAAACACATAGTAAGCTATAAGCTATGGTGATGTCTCTGTGGTGTAGACAGTAACTAAACACATAGTAAGCTATAGGCTATGGTGATGTAGCCCTGTGGTGTAGACAGTAACTAAACACATAGTAAGCTATAGGCTATGGTGATGTAGCCCTGTGGTGTAGACAGTAACTAAACACATAGTAAGCTATAGACTATGGTGATGTCTCTGTGGTGTAGACAGTAACTAAACACATAGTAAGCTATAGGCTATGGTGATGTAGCCCTGTGGTGTAGACAGTAACTAAACACATAGTAAGCTATAGGCTATGGTGATGTCTCTGTGGTGTAGACAGTAACTAAACACATAGTAAGCTATAGGCTATGGTGATGTCTCTGTGGTGTAGACAGTAACTAAACACATAGTAAGCTATAGGCTATGGTGATGTCTCTGTGGTGTAGACAGTAACTAAACACATAGTAAGCTATAGGCTATGGTGATGTCTCTGTGGTGTAGACAGTAACTAAACACATAGTAAGCTATAGGCTATGGTGATGTCTCTGTGGTGTAGACAGTAACTAAACACATAGTAAGCTATAGGCTATGGTGATGTCTCTGTGGTGTAGACAGTAACTAAACACATAGTAAGCTATAGGCTATGGTGATGTCTCTGTGGTGTAGACAGTAACTAAACACATAGTAAGCTATAGGCTATGGTGATGTCTCTGTGGTGTAGACAGTCCCACCTGTGCGCTCACACTCTGTGGTTCCAAGTGCAACACGGCAGTGATGTCATCTTGGGCCATGTGCAGTTTCCCCAGATGTTTGTGCACAGTGGCACGACGCAGCAATGCTTCACAATAAACCATTAACACCAGTTAAAGAAGAGGGTTCAACCTCTATTTCAATGGCAAAAAACAACAAAGGAAATAATCAACAGGTAAGGCAGTGAAGGCTATCCCCTCCATAACATGAAACATGAACGTGTAGCTACTACTACTCCTCACAGCAAATTCCCCAACGGACAGTGTCCTACCCCCTTAAGAGACTCTGGGGGAGTGGCGCCTGCACGTTGGGGGGTTAGAAGACTAGTGGGAAGAGAAGTTGGAGAGTTAACAGCTGCTGTTTCAGCCAAGCACTAATACAGTTTCCCTTCTCAGAATTTTCGATAACCCAAACCCTAAAACATTAACACATGACACAGCTGATGTGCTGCACTAATGGTTAATAGTATACACTAATTATTTTCTTGTCTAATTTAATGTAGACCATTGACTGCCCTTTGTTGGAGTATTGCTGTATTACTATTGGTCTTGCACATTCTGTTGCAAATTCTGCCCTTTGTCTTGCCTGCTGTTTGTTGCATGATGCCCATAAAGTTAAACTGATATTAAGCTGATGAGAGATACCAGTCACAGCAACAAGGTGGCACTGATCCATGACCTCTGACCCTGTACTGATGATGTGAAGAGACACCTTTTGTGTTTGGAGGGTCCAGGGTCAGCACCATCTCACAGTCCTTCAGTGCATCATGCCAGCGCTGCAGTCTGATCTCCGCCTGGGCCCGGTTATTATAGGCTGCAGCTGAGGGCAGGATGGACACACTTCTGCAGACACACCAGGAGAACCACATGAAAACCATTGTGGAAATGAGGTCATTTTTTGTGTGGTCCTTTATAGACGATTAATGAACTCTCAGCATAAGATTGGTAACATTGTCAAGCAGAGCAGTTTGAATACAGATGCAGTCAAGTTTAATTACAAGTGGAAGAGTTCAAGGGTTGGACTCCATTGATCAGACATCATGGTGTCTGACTGTTGAACTGTTCCAACTAACTTTAACCTCAACCCAAAACATAATCCAGACCCTCACTGTGGCCTTAACCCTGATTAAAGACTAGTTCAAAATCAGTCACAGAATGTTTCCAACAGCATGTATATAACAGCTTGATGAGAATGTTATGATGGTATATATTATACCTGTTACATGTTCAATGACTTCTCAGGTTAACATCCACAGATATAAACATGGACAATCCAAGTAAAGTGCAAAACAAACAAATTAATACGATTACAAACAAATTTTATTTAGAACATTAAAAGTCTCTTGATTAATCTACTAAATGTATTCAGATGCTTTACTACTGCTAAATCATTTATATGATACTGAGAGAAACTCAGTAAATCTGAGTGTTTATTTAATCAAAAAAGGACAACTCAAAGGACCACACAAAAGACATCTCAAAATCAGTTGTCACCAGAAATGTCTTAAGCTCACCTAGTGTAGAAGGCCACAGCCTCCTCATAATCACTGGCTCTGAAGGAGTCATTGCCCTTGTCTTTCTCACGGTTTGCTAAAACAGCTTTCTCCTGCCATGTGAGTCCTAAAGTATATAATCATGGCATTGTTCATATTTAACAATATGATGGCACTAAATGTAATTATTTCTGTATGGTAACATCTAGTCTCATGGACAAATTTGAATAAAAAATAAAATTAATTACAAAAACACATTACAAATCCACCTGTTGTATCAATTTTCTTTTTGATGTTTGGCAGACTGTGATTGATAATAGCAGAATTCTTTGTGACACTTTCATCAATTTTAGCACATTCCTTTTCAACATCAAATCTGTGAAAATAAATAAATACTTCAATAAATACTTGATCACGTTTTGCATTGGGCTTTTTATATGCATGTTTTTCAAATCTTATTTCCAATCCTAAAGACAGGTGCAGACTTACCTTTCCCAGTCTTCGTAGGCTCGAGGGAGAGGTGACTTTTTTGAACAATTTTGGATTCCAGTATTGGATGCTTTCTGTGAAAATTTAAAACCATGTGTTAAATCGTATGTTATTTATGGGGATATTATACATGGAAGGTTTCAAACTGATTACATTAGGAATATATAATGTCTTGCTTTCCAAATGATGATTATCATAATTTTACCTGAACTGAGATGTGACATCCTCGCACTGGTGGGATATTTCCCCAATTACAGAATAACGGCAGCTGCCCAAGGTCCATTTCATTTACTTTGATGTCTTTCTCCCACATCTATAAAAACATCAGTTACATATGGCCTTGCTAAAGTTTTTAAATGTGATGAAGACAGGCCTACGCATATTGTTACCTACCTTTAACTTTAGGACAACATTTGTAGTTGCAGATAAAAAGTCATGCAATGAATTTCACTGAATGATAAGCAGTAAAGAAAACGAGCCTTTGTACTAATCCACAGGGTGTGTAACACAAAAGTATTATCCTTAGACCCATTTGGGGAGGATGAAACAAGTGAGGAAACAAGTCTTCTTGTGCTTGTGTGTGTGGATGTGAATAGTGAAAAAAATTTAATTATTTAATAGAATTTTTTAAATATTATTTTAATAGAATACAGCCACTGAAGAGGTCAAAATACAGATTTTTGTCTGCAAGGTATTAAATGGACAGATGGTTTTACTTTACTGTAAGAGCCCCATGTTAGAACTAGAACTATAAACAGTTTTACACACACATGGACAGTAACAGCAGTAGCTCTAGTTGTTTACATTGTTCTAAAGTAAAAGAGCCATGCCATGTAACTGCAATTCAGCATCAGTATATAGTAGACATAGTAGCTGTTTTAAGTACTTGTCGCAAGTTAAGCTGTATGTCAGTCCATGGTGCATAAAAACCAACTGACAAATCTCAGTACTTAGGTCTACCAATAATGAACAGAAGCCATCTGGATGATTCATATTCCTACACTTGACACCCCTATACTACTGCCCACTTCTGCCACCAGTTAATCTCCTCTCACAAAACATGCCTTATGTGTTTACAAACATAAAAACAGGGCAGGGAAATGCATTACTGTCCCTTGTCTGTGTTGGACATGCGGTTGGCAGAGATAAAATTCTGAATTGTTCTGTATTATTATTTAATACTCTGTACTACGTAATGTTTTATTACACTGTATGGTGTAAATATTTAATCTTCTGAATTATGCAATAATTTAATATTCTGTATGATGTAATTATTTAATACTAAGCATGATGTAATTATTTAATGTTCAGTATACCACTAGTCAGCTGACCTTACACATTAATCCTTATGCCACAAATGGTGTCAAAATAACCTAGAATTACCTCTATGTCATTACTGATTTGTTTCCATTCATCCTTAGAGAAACTAGCAGCTGTAGCTGGATAATTCTCCTTCCATAGGGAATGACTTTGTGGACTGAGTTTCTCTATGTGCTTCTCACAGAATTGATTCAGGTCAGGATATATACCTTCTCTGCCTGACCTAAGAGCAAATAGGAAAAACAACAACAAAAACACAAATACTTGTAATAAGACCCTTGGGCAGGTGTTTAATGCAGTAATGGCAGATCAGAAAGATTACTCACGTACCTAAGAACCTTTAGTATCTTCTCCAAATACTTAAGGTCGACACATTTTTCAATGTAGCCATAGTCGAGATGTTCCACTGGAACTTCTTGTATGTTGGTGAAGGGCGAGTCTTGAGTCATTAGAGAGGACACTGTGCTCACTCCATCCATCCTACCAGGAGAAACTGGGTCTAAAAGGCCAGTGATGACTATTACATTACTTAGAACCAAAGCGCACGATTTGCTACCAGATCACTAGGCGATCTCGAGAGACGGTTCTGCAGTAAACCAGCTGTGTCTGTTATCTCGATATTTAATTCACTAACGACACTAACGCTACCTAGCTAGGTTAAGAAAATGTAGTTTGTCTTGTTTTGTCTTAATATAACTATTGAACTTACCGGACTCACTTTAAAATGCGCGTTAATAAAACGGCTTTGCGATATATTTTCGCCAAACAAGAAAGCCTAATGAATAAATATCGAAGTGTTTTCCTAATAAATGTCGAAGTGTTTCTACCTCCCCAAAACAAACGGCATGCAAAACGCATCACGTTTCTATAGCAACTCCAGATGGGCGGGACTTGTCGGTTTCTGACGAACACGAGCAGTCAATTTGTACACATTTATTAAATATATTATATTGAAATATTTACAGTTTTAAGCACCAAGGGAACGTACATTGTAACTTATCTTATTGCAATCGTTTTCCCGAAGTCCTGAGATAATTATTTCGATATAACGAAAAAACAATATTGTGTCGTGCCAGCGGTCGCACTCTGCATGACGCATTTTAATTACAAGATCAGGTGTACAGTATTGATCTATATTACTATATTCATATAGATCAAGTAGGTGTACAGTATTGATCTATATGTAGGTGTACAGTATGGACAAGGGAAGCATTTGACTTTTATTTGTAACATTCTCTAAACGTGAGTTTTCAATGGAAAAAAGTCACGCAGCCGACTGATAAAATTCATATCCAATATTAACTATATACATTGTTAAGTCCTTCAGTTAACTTCTGTTTACCCTCCACTGTCTGCAGGCCTTGTTGCATATATTTTGCAATTAGTAAATCAATATAGGCCTACAATTAAGACAGTAAAAGACCGTAAAGTAGGAGAAGGAGTTATGGCTACTGAGTGTTGTCATTACATGAATGCAGATGGGCATTTTTCACAGGGTAACTTCCCGTTTCTTCCTTCACAAATGAATGTATTAAATTATGTTGCCTACCAAAACCTATACAACAGAAGACGTTCAGCTTAACACATAGATTTGCAAACTCTACCTTAATTATTTGTATGTGGTCGTCCTCACGTTATCTATCATTGATTTGGGTTAGAGCGACTAGTTTATCAGGTGACCAGTCGGCTAAAAATGCTTTGTAGTTTGGTGCTGTGAGACATTTTACTGCACAACAAAATGATTTCACGTTGGGCTTAGAGGGCAAACGGTATGATTTGACTTGATGTGTATGTGACCTGGCTGGTGGGGACGGGAGAAGAAGTCTATCTGTGAGCGTGTGTGCTGTGCTGAAGACGCTTCCTTCCACTCGCTGAACTGAACTGCTGCAGCGCATCTGGTGTTAAAGGAAGAGAGAGGTCGGGTGTGTGCGAGGTGGTGGCTCATTTCAGGGCATTGTTTTTAATCGCTCAGGTTTTCAAAAGATCATTTCAAACCGACCTCAGTAAAATGATAATAATAATAGTAAAAAAAAAAAAAACGAAGTTTCAAAAGGGCACTTTCGATGATAAAGGGCAGAGTTGGTGGTGCTTTCTATGGTGATGTCTTTTCTGGTGGTGATGTCTATGTGTGCACGCCACTGATCTTATCTAACATGTGTAACATTCAGAACATTAGAAACATTACTCTCCGAACGTAGGTTCGACCATAGACATAATATACATATAATACATGTATATTATGTCTATCATAATATACATATAATACATGTATATTATGTCTATCATAATATACATACAGGGTTGCCAACTTTTGACGTTCGCTTGGAGTGAGATTTTAACCTGTTGAGCGGGGGGGGGGCGAACGAAAGTTGTTGAGCGGGGGGGGGGGGGGGGGGGGGGTGGCGACCGTAAAATGGACATAGATTCAGTGTTATATCGCCGGTGGATGGCGCCAGAGCTAGCGAACTAGTAACGTATTGAATCATATATGTGGATCTGAGGTAAATAAACTGGATATTTTTTTTCGGCGTGAGATATCGGAAGTGTGGCGTGAGAGCGTGTGAAAACGGTCAAATGCGTGTGTCTCACGCTCAATGCGTGAGAGTTGGCAACCCTGTACATATAATACATGTATATTATGTCTATGGGTTCGACAGCAAGGAAGCAGATTTATGGGTGTGGACATATATGACAAAGCAGTAGGTCTGCGCATGCGCAAACCGCACAACTCGAGCTTCCTATACACTCACTACGCTGCGTATGGCCCCGCAAATTAAAGGAGGAGGTTAGGGTTAAAAACTTAACGTTTTAACCAAAAAGGTTTTAGATTAAACAGTTCTGTTTTTCATTATTTCTACGTTATGTAAAATTACATTTAAACTGCATGAATTAAAGTCTGCATGAATAAGAGGCATGTCATTGAAGCCTACCTAATCTTTAAGAATAGACTTCTAAACATTATAATGAATGATAGTGTCTGTGTGCAGTTATGTGAATGTGTGATCACACGACCTTATTTCTCCACAGCACGCATACAGAACATGTGTGATAACACTCCAGACAGGACGGGGGCGACACTGAACACATCTCTCTATCCGTTTGAACAACCAACATACAGAAATGAATACGATCCACTGCTCAAAACGGGCATTTTCAAAGCTCTTAAATCAGTTTTTTTGTATGGGAAGAAATGCTAGGAAGGTCCGGGATATGCATAGTTTAGGTTTTCCACATATAAATGCACATATTTCTAACGACCTTTCTCTGTACACAAAGCCTCGCTTTGTAGAAGAAAACAGGTGGTTTAGCACTAAGAGCAGAAGTGTTAATGGTCTTTACTTCACCACGGAGTCTGCACACGCCAGACCTCAACACCATAGTAAGTAGGAAGACTAACTAACCACAGTTCATACGTGTTCAACGATAAAGGTTTATACCATATCTTAAACAGTTTTATGTCACAGGTGGGGACGTTTTTAACATTGACGTGTTGGTCTCACTTCTTCGGCAAGAGAAGGCGGTAGATGTGTGTGTGATCCGTGTGTCCCAGGAGCTCAAGTACGCCGAGTACTTCATCGTAGTGACTGGTTCATCTACCAGGCATCTCAAGGCCATGGCTCTTTACGCCATCAAAGTGGTAATACAAATAAATATTGTAAGCAGCACAGATCACAATATGAGAAAAGAATTTAATGACATCGGTATCTACTGAAGCAAGCTATTTTCAAATCTGTTTATCATGCCTTAGTACAAGTTTATGAAGAGAGACTGTGATCCAGACGTTCTCATAGAGGGCATGAATGCGGAGGACTGGATGTGCATTGACTTTGGTAGGTGTGACAAACATAAGTTTAATTTGTACACTTGGGTCCCTGCTGTATTAATTCCAGTCTCCTGGTGCAGGAGCGATGGTGGTGCACTTCATGCTGCCCGAGACCAGAGATGTCTACGAGCTGGAGAAATTGTGGACACTGCGGTCTTATGATGAACAGCTCAGGAACATTCCTCCACAGAGGCTTCCTGCTGATTTCATCTTTGATGCTGAAACCGAGTAACAGAATGAGCCCTGCACAGACGTCTTTGCTTCATGCAG
This sequence comes from Brachyhypopomus gauderio, assembly GCF_052324685.1. Lineage (NCBI taxonomy): Eukaryota > Metazoa > Chordata > Actinopteri > Gymnotiformes > Hypopomidae > Brachyhypopomus > Brachyhypopomus gauderio. The sequence goes on from NC_135223.1 coordinate 8,104,880, forward strand.
CTCTTGTGGTTTTAATGTCACTACAAATGTGGACAGATGAACTGATGATTACTGAATACTATGTATTAAACATTAGTAGGTAAAATTCTGTTTGAATTTTGATTGCATTCTAACAGTGGATCTTTCAGCAGTGGAATTGACAGGGAAAACCTGAACCACATTAATGAGGTCCTTAAAATAACCTTGCTCTACATCTCCAAGATCATTGACATTTTCGGCAATACAGTAAGAAACCTATAAATGTGTTTGTTAAACTCTAGAATACTGCACCATACTCGTTACCCAGGACTTCCATAATTCTGCTTTGTATTCATCATATTACAATAAGCGATCACATTAAGTCCCTCAGAGATCTTTGAGTTGATTTTAAGATCCGTTATGAACATTAAATAGAATATCAATCTAATGGGAGTCGAGTAGCCACCCAGGAATCCTGGCTTAATTTACTTTTTTTACTGTAACCTTTCTGGAATTTTCTGCATGAAAGTCAATGGACAATCTCGACACTACCAAGAAACAAGTTAGGAATTTGGGGTAAATGGTAATTTACTGGGAAACACAGTGCACATTGTTCAGTCATGGCCAAAAGTTTTGAGAATGACACAAATACTAAATCAGGGGGTGGCAACCTTTAGCACGCGTGCCACCGTTGGCACACCGAGGCATAATGACTGGCACGCGACACGCTGGACCAGCATCAGCAAAAAAAAAATAATAATAAAAATCTCAGACAGAGAGCACGATCCTCCAATCGAAATCGCTCCTCAACGCTCTGCTCGGCAGAGGCGTTTATACTTGGCGATTGATCGCGATATAATACTTAATTTGTGTCCATTTACACCTCCCCTAACAATTTACACTTGCCACACAAGACTGAGAGAGAGCCGATTCCCTTGGCTGAGAAGCAACCCCACACATGAATGGTTTCAGGATGCTTTACAGTTGGCATGAGACAAGACTGGTGGTAGCGCTCACCTCGTCTTCTCCGAACAAGCTGTTTTCCAGATGTCCCAAACAATCAGAAAGGGGATTCATCAGAGAAAATGACTTCACCCCAGTCCTCAGCAGTCCACTCCCTGTACCTTTTGCAGAATATCAGTCTGTCCCTCATCAACACCCACACCTGTGTTAATGGAGCAATCACTGAAACGATGTTGGCTGGTCCTTTTAAGGCAGGGCTGCAATGAAGTAAATTTTTTTAGGGGATAAAGTTCATTTTCTAGGCAAATATTGACTTTGCAATTAATTGCTATTAAGCTGATCACTCTTTATAACATTCTGTAGTATATGCAAATTGCCATTATAAAAACTGAAGCAGTAGACTTTGTAAAAATTTATATTTGTATAATTCTCAAAACTTTTGGCCATGACTGTATAAGCACACACACACAGGTACCTTGAGGCTTAAAATTCACCCAATGCAAAAGTTATTATTTTTGGAAAAGACACCAAAGGTTATATTAACTGGTAATTGTTACTTTTTTACAACCCCCATGAAAAAACCGATGAACTTGCTTCAGGTAAAAATGCATTTTATTTTAAGAGAACAGGAAAGAGTACTGAAGGGTTAATGAGACGATAATGCAGTTCAGCACCCTATAACCCTTTCGCAAAACTACTATTATAATACATATACAGGG